>NC_057795.1:262301789-262483347 GCF_018294505.1 Triticum aestivum | reverse complement strand
GGCGTGAGTGGGCCGCGTGAGCGGGCGGCGGCACAAGGCAGTGGTGCGGGCGGCTCGGGCGGCGGTGGCGCGGGCGCTGCGGCGGTGGTGTGATGAGGAGGCGAGGGGGGTTGGGGTCTCGGCCCTTATAAAGGAGACCCGGGGGTGCTTTCTTGGGGGAGGGGCGCGGCGGCGATGCGGAGTCCGGGAGGACTCCGGCGGCGGCTCGGGATCGGACTCCCGAGTTGGGAAGGCGGCGTCGCGAGCGGGCCGGCTGGGCCTTCAGCCCAGTTCGGTCCGAAACTTTTTTCTTAAAAAAAATTCGCCGCGAAGAAAAATCCTAATAAAATGAAAAATTTCTAAAAATTCCAGAAATAATTTTCACCGTCCAAACCTAATATTTAGGACAAGATGAACATTTTCGTGGTCTAAATGCAGTTTTCAAAAATGCATGTTTTTCTCTAATTCAAGTAAAATAGCAAATAAAATACGAAATAATTTGATTTTAAAATTTATTCTCCAATATTTCTCTTCCGTTGAAGATGTCATTTTATCTTCTCTCATTTATTTTTTTGTTATTGGCAAATAATTGGAGAGAAAATATTAAAATCAAATTGATCCTCTTTTCAAATTTGAACTAAATTCAAATATGATTTTTTTGTGAAATCTCCAACTCTCTCCTTGGGTCCTTGAGTTGCTTAAGATTTCTAGGATCACAACAAAATGCAAATAAAATATGGTATGCATATGATGATCTATGTATAACATCCAAATTTGAAATTTGGGATGTTACAAACCTACCCCCCTTAAGATGAATCTCGCCCTCGAGATTCAGGTTGGTCAGCAAAACGATTTGGGTGGTCCTTGCAAAGGTCTTCTTCTCGCTCCCAGGTGGCTTCCTCCTCGGTATGGTGGCTCCATTGAACTTTGCAAAACTTGATAACCTTGCTACGAGTAACTCGGCTAGAAAACTTGAGAATCTTGACTGGCTTCTCTTCATAGGTCAGATCGCTATCCAACTGAATTGCTTCCAGTGGCACTGTATCTCTTAGAGGAATATCAGCCATCTCTGCATGGCACTTCTTCAGCTGGGAAACGTGAAACACATCATGAACTCTTGACAATCCTTCGGGCAGTTCCAACCTGTATGCAACTTCTCCCATGAGTTTCAAAACTCTGTATGGTCCCACAAAACGTGGTGCTAGCTTTCCTTTGACTCCAAAACGTTTAACTCCTTGAAGTGGGGACACACGAAGATATGCTCTGTCTCTGACTTCATAGGCTACCTCCTTGCATTTAGTATCTGCATAACTCTTCTGTTTGGATTGGGCTACCTGGAGGCGGTCTCGAATTAACTTAACCTTCTCCTCAGACTCTCTTATTAAGTTTGGTCCGGACAACTGTCGATCTCCAACTTCGTCCCACGATAACGGTGTCCTGCACCTCCTTCCGTACAAGGCTTCGAAAGGGGCCATCTTCAAACTGGCTTGATAACTGTTGTGATAGGAGAACTCTGCATATGGCAAATTATCATCCCAACTAGATCCATAATCTAGCGCACAAGCTCTCAACATGTCCTCCAGAATCTGATTGACTCTCTCGGTCTGTCCATCTGTCTGTGGATGACAGGTTGTGCTAAACTCTAGCCTAGTACCCAAAGTTTCATGCAACTGATTCCAAAACTTTGAAGTAAATTGTTTTCCTCTATCTAATACAATGGTTCTTGGAACTCCATGCAGACATACAATCCTAGTCATGTATATCTTCGCCAACTTAGCACTCATATAAGTTGTCTTCACCAGGATGAAATGGGCTACTTTCATCAAACGATCAACTACAACCCAGATAGAGTCATAACCTGAACGAGTCCTGGATAATCCAGTGATAAAATCCATGCCAAGTTTATCCCACTTCCATTCAGGTATCAGCAACGGTTGTAGCAATCATGCTGGTTTCTGATGCTCTGCCATAACTCTCTGACATACATCACATACTGCTACATACTCGGCAATATCCTTCTTCATTCCTGTCCACCAGAAACTTTCCTCCAAATCCAGATACATCTTAGTGTTGCTTGGGTGAATCGAGTAAGGCGAATCATGAGCCTCCTGAAGAATCAACTTCATGATCTCAGGGTCATTAGGTACATAAATACGATCCTCAAACCATAAAGTGTCGTGCTCATCCTCACGAAATCCTTTAGCCTTTCCTTTACTCATCCTTTCCATTATCTCAGCAATCTCCTTGTCCATCTTCTGGGCTTCTCTGATTTTACCCAACAAAGTAGACTGAATTTCCAATGCTGCAACATAACCTCTCGGAACTATGACGTCTTTCGGCCCATATGAGGCCCTATGTAACTCTTGGCCTATTAACGGCCCATGGTGAAACTGGCCCGCAATGAACAGTGTATCACTTTACACCCATTAACAGCCCGTGGTGAAACTGGCCCATAATGAACGGTGTATCACTTTATACCCATTAACGGCCCATTATTCCGTTGGGCTGTTTCCAGCCCATGTTATCTTTCAGCCTTCTCAGAGCCCATTTATTCTTGGGCTCATTTCCAGCATTCGTTTACTTACAGCCTGTTACTGTCATTTTCTGCTTGTGGGCCAAATTCAGCCCGTGGTTACAGTCGGCCCATTTGTGGTCCGTTAATACGTTGGGCCGTTTTCATAGCGTCATGAAATACGGCCTATTAACGATGGCCCGTTATGGTCGGCCCATGAACGGACGATTCCAACTCTAGCCCATTTACGACCATAATGCGGCCTGTTATTGGCCCATGTTTGGCCAATCGATCATACTGCTCGTATAAGGCCCATTGATGATATGGCCCATAGAAGGCCCATTGTTTCTACGGCCCGTAGAAGGCCCACTATTTCTACGGCCCGTAGGAGGCCCAGTGTCACTACAGTAAATATTAGCCCATGGTTATTGTGGCCTAGTTTTAAAAAATAGGTTATTGCAGCCACTAGCAAACTGCGGAAAAAGAACTGCAATGACTACAAGCAAACAAATAAACAAGACAACAAGGAAATAAATAAGCAAGCAACTTATGCTAGGCTATCACAGCTATCACACATATTACATCCACTAGGCATCAAAGTTCGCCACCAGTGCAAATAAACGCGTAGACAAAAGAATATACAAAATTGAGAGCACTTCAGAAGGCACTAGGCCTGGCCAAGTCGGGCCCCCCAAACAGCTGAAGAAGCTGAGTAGACCTCAGTTGTGTCAACGATAGATGCATGAACACTAGATTTAAGGCATGATGGTGCGCACGGCAGTCCTCTGACATCTTCATTGCATCTTTGACTTCAAGTCGGAGCTGAGCTGAAGCAAGCCTTTCCGCTTTAAGTTGAGACTAAAGAAGTCGAACTGATTGAGGCAGCGACTGCACAGAGGTTGTCTCACACCTGCTAGTGAGTAGCTTCAACTCACTGTCTTCATCAAGACAGGACCTTGGGGTCATCTCGCTGTCCTCAAGATGGTTTGGCTCACTATCTTCCCTAAAGTTCTGCCTTGCGTAAGAGATACGACTCTGAAAGAGAAACAAGGAGACACGTAACAGGTTTCACAATTATATAAGCAAATAAACGTATCTGTTCTGCATAAGGAACATGTTTTTACAACTACAATTTGAAACTGGTAGTTGTTGCAAACATCCAATCAGATGTAAACAGCAAAGCAAACAGCGGTGGAGGAAATGATGCCTATCCAAATCTATACTAGAACAAAGTTTGAAGGCTTGAGAAGGATGAACTCACATTACATGTTAACATGAGCTGGACAAAGCCCTTCTCCATGTTGATGGAAGGATAATTCAATAAATTCCCCAAAGAAAATTCTTATAAGCATTGCCATTATTCTACATTTTGCAAAGAGTAAATATAGATCAAATAATATTGGAAGAAACAGAGGATAATGAAGCTCAGGTGCAGACTGATGATACATAATCAAATAGCAATTAATTAAGTACAACATTTCAAGGCAAAAGGGAGAGAGGTACTGACAAGAGCAATGCAGAGCCCATTATTGTTTTGAGATCATATGATCCTTTGAGCAAGGACATTCATCTGAAATTAGTTTTCAAACAATAGAGAAGGTAAGGCACAAGCAGAAATTTAGGAGTTCAAATTTTGAATTGATATCATAGACAGTACCTGACGCTGGGCTCCCAGCAGTTCTAATAGGGGTTTGGCCACTGGAGTAGGGGTAAAGTGTTGTACAGTTGGGCCTGTGTTTTCTGTGGCTGCTGATCTATCTGATTTAACAGGTATCACTACCTTTTCCAAATACCTAGTTTGTACTCCTTGAGGATCTGCACTCACCCTCTTCCTTTTGGACATCTATTACGAAAGAACAACATTTGACTGGAAAAACATAGTGTGACGACACATGGAATAGGTACAGAAAATGGATAGGTATGGCATATACTCATATATGATGCTTAAACTAAGCAGATGGTGTAACAAAGTAGAAGTAATGCAACAGGTCAGATGCAAAATGTGTGCGACCAATACAAGTTTGCAAAGTTAGAGCAAGCACCTTGATGGGTGAATAAGATAGGCCATCCTCCACCATGCCAAGTTTGTTAGCCAGTGGATCGTTCCGCAATATTCCTCTCGTGCGCCCATTCTCATATTCATTTTGATAATGTTCAATATCTGACATGCATGAAAACATAAAAACAAGTGAGATTTTCTTTGTAATGCAGAAGTGATTCTAATCCAATACTGCCTCCCTGTAAACCCCTTTGTGGTATCTCTGCAATTCTTTTAAAAGATGCCATGCATGTTGTAATTTGTTGTGTGCATTAATATAATGTGACCTACTACTCAAAATATGAGAGCTCCAGAAGTGATGACACTTCGCAGATGATAGCTTCAACATATAGTAAAGAAGAACAAGTCGACCTGACCTGACAGATACAAAATATACTAAGGGAGAACAACTCGACTTGACCAGTCGACCGCAAGAGAAGAGTATCATCTTAAAGAAGAGCAGAAGAGCAAGCAAATTGAATATATTACAAGTCTTTCAATACAATGTCGGTTGGCCACCCATGATGAACCAGAGCACACAAAGAAATACTATTCTTTCCGGTCTCTCCATATGTGGCTCACATGCATTTCGAAACTAAAGTAGGAACATTTAGCTAACCAATTAAACATCTCTCAGTTTTACTAATATCAGCAATAATATCAGATATGAATTTGTACAACTAAGTTTGTTTAGCTCGATGGGTTGAGCAGTGCTATTAAGACACGAACCATGTAGGCTGATTGTGGTCATCATAAAATGGGGAAAACATAAGCATGATGAGTACAGTGTTGACCGTGGCAGTGGGATGGCAGATCTGAAGCTGCAAACCGCGCAAAGGGTAGTTAGCAACCGATGTTTGCTTTGAAGTAACAACTAAGATTTGGTATGGACAAGAAAGTACGGTCAACAAGTGACAATGAAATGCAATTATGCTGTCTCTCTATATGTTGCGACATGCATTTGGAAACTCAAGTGGGACCTTTAGCTAACCAATTAAATGTGTCAGTTAACTAATATCAGTATCATATCACAATCATATTTGAACAACTAAGCTTTCGAATTCTGAGTGTTGTGTTGTTTAGCTTGAAGGGTGGAGTAATGCTAGTACGACAGAAAGCACCTACACAGATCATATTAAAGTATATAAAAGGGGAAAACCCTAAGCATCAAGAGAAAAATCAGGAAAGTGGAACTAGCTGGACCAGTGGGTGGCGCACATGCTTTTCGAAATGAATATAGGAACATTAGGTGACCAATTAAACATTCTCTGTTTTAGTGATATGAGCATCATATCAGATTCGTATTTCAACACGTAAGCTTTGGGTTGAGGTCTTGAGGAGCAGTGCTAGCACGACACGAAGCACCTACGATGATGGTAGTGAATATAAAGGGGGGAAACCATAAGCTTTAGGAGTATAGTGCCCGTGCCATGGCGGATCTGAACGTGCAAATCAGACAAAGCTACTTCGCAACCAATGTTTGCTTTCAACTAGCCACTACGATTTGGTATGGACAAGAAAAGTACAGTAAACAAATTACGATCTATTTTTCCAGGTGAGATCAATAACTTAAGCACATATGGAATAGTACCACCTCTCTTGCGACGCCGTGTAGGCCTATGCTGATACGTTGAGGGTGTTGCGGGTACGATGGCTGTCAGCGGCGGGTAAGAAGACTTTAGACGGCAGACGGCCGGGTCGGGGTATATATCCTGTTGCCGTGGACAAGGCAGTCGTAGGAGCGGCAACGGCAAGGTGGACGATGACGCCGATGACGCGAGAGGAGGCGATGAAAGGATCCTGGTCCAGCGCCGTGGATGAGAGACGTCCATCTCTTGCAGTGGACGACGGGGTAGGGGTAGCGGCTCCGGCAAGGTGGAGGATGGGGTGGCGGACGGAGGAGGCTGGCCGCAGTGCGGAGGTTGTCGTGCCACCAACGGTGTATGAATGGGGAAATGGAGGGGAGGGGGTGATCTCAAACTTTGGGACACGCTTCTCTGAAATGGGGGGAAGTTATGAACTTATCCCCCATTTAAAATTTCTGACATCGCGTCGGTTGGGGATAGGATGGTAATCTCGCATCTCCCAAATATTTGCCGGTAACTATTTCGGGCAAGGAGAGGGTGTTTTGCCGCCCACGGTTGGCACCCATGGTGTATGAACGGGGCTGACAGGTAGGGCGGTTGTGTCACGTCTGATGGAAGTTACACATCTTCCCCTATTTAAAATATTAGCCTACATCAATTTCGGACGAGGAGAGTTTGTTTTGCCGCCCACCGTGTATGAATGGGGAAATGGAGGAAGAGACACATGTCTTTCGGACAAGCTTGAATCAAATGTGTTTTGCCGCCCATGTTTGGTGCCCACCGTGTCTGAATGGGCTCAGAGGCCATCGTGTCACGTCTGATTGAAGTTACTAGTCTACCCCTATCGACAACAGTGTAAATCCGGTCAATAAGGATGTCAAGTGTCAGGGGTAGACAGTAACTTCCATGTCGCAAACACTTGCTTCGGGCAGCCCACAAATTATTGTGGGTGTTTAGCCGCTTCGTTCAGAACTTGGAGAATTAGCATTCATGTTTGCCTTGGGACCTGGCAAACTAAATTCAAATCCAATTTGTATCTGATTACGAATATCCACAGATAATTATACGTTTTGTTATTTATTTCTTCAAAACCACAACAAAGATTTATTCCACCTTTATATATGATTATGATTTAGAAATGTCATGATCTTCGAATTTAGTAGGTTCGATACGCTCTGAGTCAAACGGTTATTTCATCCAATGCAATATGCTCACATGAAAAACAGTTCACCTTATGTCAATGATACAAGTACTGAGGATTACCTCGCCTAAAAAATTCGGATCATTACAACACATGGACAACATAGGGGGCCTTGCAACATAATCCATTCAGAGACATGACACAACATGCAAGTACAATAATCTAATGACACTTTCAACTGGTATCTAAAGAAGAACCGGGATTACCTTGGGCTTCAGATAGCAGAAACAGCAGGACCTCTTCCGTCTTCAAATGCAACATTCTTACTTCCTCCAATTCTTGGGTTGCTTGCATAATGTGTGCCGCTAATTCCGCAATTTCCAGCCTCAAGATAAAGATTACCTCATTCATGGCGGCCACACCATCTCTTTCTGCCTCTAGTAGAGCCTCAAGCACTATAATATCTGTGCTCAGACTGCTCTCCGGCGGTGTTGCCTCTAAACTGCTACCATCTGGTAACATGGATGGCGCACTGCTTCCACAAATAGATTCTAGGGTTGTACATTGTGTCCTAGTGTGAACGGCATCCTGAAAGGTTTCCACTGGACATAAGTGAGAGATAGTTATCGTATGATCCAGGCAGTAAGCTTACATGGTAAATGACGGACGAATTATTGCCGAGCATGGCAAACTATATTTAAATGGTTCGAAGCAGCATCAGCCGAAAAGAAATTAAAATGGTAAGATGAAACTAGGGATGTAAGTGGCAAATTAACGACATCCGCCAGTCCCATCTAGTTAGTTTTTGCTACCTCCCTAGTTCATTTTCCTCAAAAAACAAAAAACTCTTTTGAACTATCATACCACTAGTGGACTTTAATCGGGATTAAACGGGACCCAGTTGACATCCCTAGTTGAAAGGGAGTGTACCACTGCTATATTTAAGTTGCCAAGGCATCTAAGCAGTTGAAATAATCTGAGAAAGCACTTAACAGTGTGGCCTCATATAAACTACGAAGACAGTCTTGTGATGAAGTTGAGAGGAAAAGTTAAGGACTCAAATGAAATAGGCATGCATTTCTTTACGATAGTACAACAGGCACTGCTGACATATTGGCCAACTCAGGTATAGCGTAACAACAAACAAGCATTCGAATCAAGCAATACAGCAAAGCAGACAACTGAACTATTTGTAATTCAGTAGGATTACACGTTGAGGCCACAAGCCAAGAAAGCAGCCCACTCGCATTACATTTCACATGTACTAAAACACACTGGCTTACCATATGTTGCTGTGAAGCCTAGATGCTGTTGCAATGTTCTTTGAAGATATCGTCAGCATCTCGTGGTTGCAAATCTAGTTGTTGTAGTTTATTCTGCACCATCTATTTAGGTAAAATTAATTTTAATCGCGTGCACTGGTCCGAATTGATCATCAATGGTTCATCTAAACTAATGAAAGAAGGATGTGTGCATACACGACAATATATCTGCTTCCCTCTATTTTTATGCTTGTTCGAGGTGCCAGCCCCAAAAGAACAAATATTTTGCTTGATGGGGTTGGCAGCTCCATAATTAATAGAAGCATCAAATTAGTCATGCAACTTCGGAAGATCAAGAACACACAAACAAGTAATGAACAGAGGCTCGGAGCGGTGATGTAATAGCTAGCATCAGAAAATGTAGGGTAAAATGAACAAAAAGCAGCGGAACCACATGCTAGTTTGCTGATGTGTAATTAAGCATAGAGAACATTAAGCAGTCTGATGGAACCAACAGGTGGCATCAGAACAAAACTAAAGCATATTAACTATATATGCACTGGTATGTAATTTAGCACATGTAACATGTTCACTGCCAGAAGTATGGCCCTACAGGTGCAAGCATAATAACGCGTCTCATGAAAAACTGAATGATGCCCTGAAGAAATTCAAAGGTGCGGTGCTTATGCTAGGAAAGTTAACATAGGCGCCGGCCATTGGATAATAGTACCTGATTCTTGGCGGCGTATGGGTATCGTTGTCATACTTGATAGCTAAGGATCGTCGATGGTGCTCGTGTTGCGGTTGAGTTTGGGTCGGCTGTCGCCATCGCTGAAGCAGCTCCGGTGCTACGGTTGCGGAACCTGTCGACATACAAGAAAGCTCATCTGTGGTAAGTGAACAGTTGCATGATAAAGAGAAAAACCGAAGGAGTACAAATTGAAATAACCTGATGAGGCTGCGACATCGGTAAAGCAGGGCCGGTGGAGTTGAATATGGCGTCCGTGGAGCGGGTCCGGTGTAGTGGACGAAGGCTTTGGCGGGTGCGTTGTATAGTGCTTTCGGTGAGGCGGATCTATTGCGGCAACGAGGGCTTGTATGAAGGGCCAGCGAAGGGGCGGACGAGGGAGCTAGTGAAGGGTCTACGTTGTGGTGGACAAGGGCGCTGGTTAAGCATATCCGGTGCGGTGGACCATGATGGCGGTCAAGGAGATCTGGAGCGGTGGACAAGCCAGTCGTTGAAGCAGCTCTAGTGAAGTGGTGAGTTGGCAGTTGGGGGTTCCAAGGTGCGGAAGGTAGATCCGGCGGGGTGTGAGGTCCACCGCTGCGGCGGAGGACTAGATTCGGCGGCTTGCCATGGTTGGGGGGTCGGGGAGGGGAAGGGGAGGGGCTCTGGGGAAGAATGTTGGGGGCAAAGAGGGGAAAACAATGGAGTTACCAAAGCATACCTTTTCCGTTCATGTGGCAGGGGTAAAACAGGAATATCGCAGGGCTAAACTTTCGGGCGCGTGATATTTCGATGTGAGCGGGAAGTTTGAAAGCTTTTGGCGCCTAAAATTATAAGTATTCTGCTCTCGTACGGCCGACTATGATATCGTGGCCGACAATTTGTTTGTTTTGCATGCAAAAAAATGTGTAAGTTTTGAAAATCAATGTCTCCAACTCGAAACTTAGATTGTCCATTCAATTCAAATATGGATCATTGAGCTACTACAAGCAAATACCATCATACGGTCCAATTCAATGAAGTTCCAAATGTGTTTATCCTAAATATGATGACAAAAGCAAAAATGTGGATGTGTATGAATAAAGTGGATGATTATAAAGTTTGAACATGCCCGTATGTGTATATCTCTAGGTTTGATATATGAATTTGAAATCATGAAATCCCGGCTTAAAAATGTACCTCCGTTTAAATGAATTACAAAAGCTAAGGATGGAGTCGAATTCCAAAATTCCAATCTTAGGCTTGTAATTCTGGTACATCAAGGTATATCACGCATGTTCAAAAGTATTGTTATCTCATAGTACAAACTGTGAAACAAATTGATCAACCATGAGTGCACAATATCTCAATTATGCTAAAGTCCCTCAAATATAGACACCTCACTCTTTATCTGAAGTCAACCCCCCCCACCCCACCACCACACACCACACACACACATAGAGAAGTCGTTCTCTCCCCCAAACACGAACACACGAGCACATTAACACCCCTCTCTCTTGTAAAGTCCGGACCCCAACATAGGTCTCTATCACTTTGTCTCTCGGGCATGCACACATCTCTTCCTTCACTCTCTAGGTTTCCCGCTATCTCTCTTACCCAAGCACACGCACTATGTAGAGTGTATATTTCCCATACACACAAAACATCGCCCCCAAACGTCTATCTCCCAAGTTATGTGGTTCTCGCGCACTCACCTCACACACCACCCCCACTGCAAACAAGCACACTTTGTCTCCTTGTGCGCCACTCTCCTCTTTCTATCTCTCCCACATGGGGACCCGCCCCAGCTCCTTTCCTGTATACATATATGTCGTGACTCTTTGCATAGCTCCCTAATGTATAATCGTTCTTGATTTCGCACATTGTTCTCTACACCATCTATTCTAGATCTCTCATGAAGTCCCTATCACACACAGATGACTCGCTTCCCTTGCGTCTCCGTTCATAGGCCAATTTCGGACAACATCAACATTGTCTCCCTATCTATACGCCATTTATGGACACAAACGACCCCTCTAGCCCCCTCTCTTTCTCTCTCTCTCTCTCTCTCTCTCTCTCTCTCTCTCTCTCTCCGTCGCTAGCTCTCTCTTTATCTCGCTCTCACACCCCTCTCCCACACACACACTCGATGTCTCTTCCAAATAGTCTGCTCCCCCCGCCCGCACCTGTGCTATCTCTCTACTACACATGTCACACCATTCCCCCTTCCCGTATACTAGGTTTACATCATCAGTGGTCTCTCTATTCCACATACATTCTCTCCCTCTCACACACAAACGCGTGCACAAACACACACAGACACGCACAAACAACCATTTATCTGGATCCTCATCTCTCCCCATGTCCGCATGTGTATCTCACACACTCACTCTCTAATTATGTATATGTGTCTCCATGTTATACAACAGAAAGCCCCATGTACATGTCTCTCTCTATCCTCCACACACATAGACACAAATAATCTGTTATCATTGCCTCAGTCTGTAACATATCACACACGCACACTGTCTCTCTCTCTCGCAAACACGCTCAACAAGGGTTTCCCCGTGAATAACTTATCATCTATTCATCAACAGTCGTGGCAGTACGGCAAACACGAGACGTGAAAAAGAATAAATCTACATGTGCTTAGACCACCTAGTATGACTACTAGGACTAGAGCAAGCCAAAAAGCGTGCCGCCGTCACCCCCTCCTTGTCGGCGCCGGGAAAATCTTTGTTTTACACAGTCGAGAGGTCATTGTGCTAAGGCCCCACATGTCGAGGCGTAGAATAGAATGTAGATGCTATTTTACGGAAGCAAGTATCGATGATACGTTTGTATCTCCATACTTATATTTCTTCTCTTATAAAAACCCGAGTTGGTGATGATGGTACGTGTGCCATCTTGCAATATAGACCGTCCGATCTATATCTGACGGATGGAAATTAAACTAAAAGATACCCACACCCCTCTCCACATTTGCAGACAAGGCCTTCCCTCGTTCATCCTTATCTCCAAGAAACCTCATTGTTGAGCAATTAAGAAAGGAAGCCTCTAGAACAAACTGGCCTGGTGGCCGCTGCCGGCGTCGCCAATCCCCATGCCTCCGCTCAGTCGACCACCAACCACCACCACACCCCACTCCTCTTCACCTTATCTCATATTTCTCGAGATATCTTTAGTTTTTACACATGGGATTACTCCCGCAAGGGTCAATCACAAGAAGTGTTTTATAAAAAATGCATCTTGATGTTCCGTGCAATGCACGGATCTTGCTAGTACTCCTACACAAGACTAAGTTGGTGATTGTCAGTGTCAAAACCGGCAGATCTCGAGTAGGTGGTCCCGAACTGTGCGTCTAGGCAGATGGTAACAGGAGACAAGGGACATGATGTTTTACCCAGGTTCGGGCCCTCTTGATGGAGGTAAAACCCAATGTCCTGCTTGATTAATATTGATGATATGGGTTACAAGAGTAGATCTACCACGAGATCAAGGAGGCTAAAACACTAGAAGCTAGCCTATGGTATGATTGTTGTTCGTCCTATGGACTAAAGCCATCCGGTTTATATAGACACCGGAGAGGGCTAGGGTTACACAAAGTCGGTTACAATGGTAGGAAATCTACATATCCGTATCGCCAAGCTTGCCTTCCACGCCAAGGAAAGTCCCATCCGGACACGGGAAGAAGTCTTCAATCTTGTATCTTCATAGTCTTGGAGTCCGGCCGATGATGATAGTTCGGCTATCCAGACACCCCCTAGTCCGGAACTCCCTCAGTAGCCCCTGAACTAGGCTTCAATGATGACGAGTCCGGCGCGCATGTTGTCTTCGGCATTGCAAGGCGGGTTCTTCCTCCGAATAATTTATAGAAGATTGTGAACACCAGGATAGTGTCCAGCTCTGCAAAAATAAATTCCACGTACCACCGTAGAGAGAATAATATTACACAAGTTCAATCTGCTGACGTATTTTGTGGCGTGACGTCATACCCCTACCAAGCCTTTACTCAAATTGTTTTTATTGTTCCACCTCCGCGCGTTTAGCGAAGCGGTTGCCTTGGCACGTCTTGTCGAAGCAGAGATCGTGTTCCCCTTATTCCAGGATTCCCATCAATATGGACGTGGGTAACCCAACCGCGCCATTGATTGTGACGCTTGGGAGATAAGCGAGTTTTACCAGGCTGGTGGGGACACATATTTTTGTCCGGCCATATAAGGGGATAAAGATCCAACCCTTTTACCTGCGCCTTCTTCCTCCTTGGCTTATCCATCTCCGCGAACTCGAGCTCCAGCGCCCAAGTCCGCACTTCTCACCTCAACCTTCTCCAACTATGTCCGGAGCGGGAAGCAAGTGGATGGCCTCCTCCGTCACGGAGAGGCAGATCCAGAAGCTGCGCAACGCCGGATATTTGTCCAGCGACATCGCGCACCGGCTCCCCGACGAGGGAGAGCTCATCCCCACCCCCAGGCCCCATGAGAGGGTAGTATTTCTTCCCCATTTCCTCTGCGGACTGGGCTTCCCACTTCATCCCTTTGTCCGAGGGCTCATGTTCTACTACGGCCTAGATTTCCATGATCTGGCCCCAAATTTCATCCTCAACATCTCGGCGTTTATCGTCGTGTGCGAGGCCTTCCTCTGCATCCAGCCCCACTTCGGCTTGTGGCTCAAGACCTTCAGTGTCAAGCCGAAGGTTGTGAAGGGCAGCCAAGCGGAGTGCGGAGGCGCCATGGTGGGCAGGATGTGCCACGTTACGTGGCTGGAGGGCACTTTCGTGGAAACCATTAAGGGGTGGCAATCGGGGTGGTTCTACATCACCGAGCCGTGTGACCCTGATTGGGCAGCGGCCCCCGAATTTAGATCCGGCATCCCTACATGGCTCACCTCCTGGAAAGAGAGTGGCCGGATCTGGGGGGATTCGGAGGAGCTGACCGGACTCCAAGCCTGTATCCAGAAGCTGGTGGACAAGAAGCTCAAGCTTGTCAACGTAGTCCAGGTCATGCTCATCCGCCGGATTCCCCCGTGCCAACGACGGGGCTTCAACATGTGGGAGTTCGATCCGGCGCAGCACCAGACTCTGAGCGGGCTCTTCGACACTACGTACGAAGATGTCTGGAAGGTGCTGTTCAAGGGCGCCGAGGCTCCCGCATCCGCTACCGAAGATCACGGATTCCGCTCGCAGCGTCCAGCTGATGAGGTAAGTGATTTTGCCACTTGTTTTCCATAGTTTGACTCTATGCGGGATCTAAACTCCCTTTACCTTTGACAGGACTGGCTAGCGAAGGCCGAACGGACTATCTGTCCGGCCCCATTGTCAGAGGACCCAGCGGACGCCCGCCTAACGGGGCTGCTGGCTCTGGCACCCCACGTGGTGCCAGAGAAGAAGGCCACGGGGACTCGGAAGAGTTCCCGTTTTCAGGTGCTATCGGATGATGAATCCGAGGCCGACTCCTCCCACCAAGGCGAGGAGGAGAAGAAGAAAGCCTCTCCCCCAGCGAGGGGAGGGAAGAAAAGGAAGGCCTCCCCAACAAGGGAGGCCGAAGGGTCCAAGAAGGGAAAAACTCTTCCCCCGGACTGCTCCACCAACGCGAGTGACGATGACGAGGACTGGCCTCCAAGGGCCAAGCCCCTGGCGAGATCGTAAGCATCCGGACTCCCGAATAACTTCAAGGTTTATATTTTTCGCCACATAATGTCTTTCTAATGCCGCATACAACCCTGCAGTCCGCCTAAGGATGATCTTCCCGCTTCATCGAGCAGGTCCTTAGGTGCGTCGGATATGGATTCTCTTCCGACTGCCTCCACCCCCCGTGACACGGACGATGCCGAGGTGGGATCCCAGGAAGGGACCCACCAGGAGGAGAGGGCCCCGGAGGTGTTGCAGGACAACCTCCCGTACTTTGCACCGGACTCGGCCCCGGAACCCACAGTGGCTCTGGAGTCCGGCGGGCGACCCCTTCGTAAGAAGGGCAAGACCATGATGCCAGTAGCCTCCGTCCAACCGGAGGCGCCGGATTGCTTGCTTGAGGCGCTCAATGGCACCTCCATCAAAGAGGAACACCGCACCGTTATGAGTGCGGTGATTCAGAAGGTGCAGCTCGCCAAGAGCGGGCTGACCGAAGCCTGCAGCAGCCTTCTAACAGGCTTTGAGGTAAGAATTTCAATATGTATAGAATAGTACCGCATAGACAGTAGCCCCTGATGCTCGGTTCGGTGTTCGGAAAGAAAAACCGGACTGAGGATCTAAAAAGATATACGCAGGAGTCATAATAAATATGTCAATATGGGATTGCAGGCTGCGCTGCTGACCTCTGCCGCACTGACTGCGGAGGTCAATACTTTGAAGGAAAACCTCAAGCGGTCCGAGAACGATCTTGGCCGTGCCAAGAAGCAGCTCGAGGACAAGCAAGGTGAGTAACACCTTATTAAAATTGTACCTTACAGAAAAGGATTTTGGTTGCAAAAGAATGACAAGGATAACGTGGGTATTGCAGGGGCCACTAACGAGGTGGCGACCCTGAAAGAGGCGGTGGCCGCGGCCGAATGCAATGCGGCCGCGGAGCGCACCGAGCGAGAGAATCAGGAGGAGCGGGTGGCGGAGGTACAGCAAGAGCTCCAGGATCTCGTGAAAAAACATGAGAGCCTGGAGTGTGACTCGAAGACTTGAGAGTCTGAGCTTGCAACGGCTCTTGAGAGTGCCAAAGCCGCTAAGGCCGAAGCCTACAAGGCCCTCCAGGAGATTGAGGCGGTGAAGAAAATAGCAGCGGGTAAGGCATTTTTCATGCAAAGTAAGCATGTGAGTGTTAATTACCTGTTGCTTACCCGAATTCGGAGCTCTCCAGGAGCGTTCGTAGATCTTCCTTGCAGCGTGTCCGATGCTGCCGCATTCTACCGGGCCGAGGAGGGGAGCTCGACGGAGAAGGTCTTCTGGTCTCAGTATGCTGAGGCCGGACATCCGGTGCCCCTTAGCGACCAGCTGAAGCAGCTGGTCGAGCTCCACAAGGCGGCTGAACAGGCCATGAAGGGCCTCATAGTTTGGCTGTGGCCTAAGGAGGCCATGCCTGGGAGCTACTTCGGCCTGGTGTGGCGGCTGGTGGATGTGTGCCCGTGGGTTGAAGTCATCAAGCACTCCGCCTGTATTGAGGGTGCCCGTCGGGCCCTTGCCCGCGCAAAGGTGCACTGGGGCAAGATGGATGCCCAGAAGCTTGTGATGGATCCGCCACCAGAGGGCAAGGAGCATCGCACGCCCGAGATGTATTATAAGAGTGTGTTGAAGGGCGCCCGCACTATTGCGGGGGAGTGCTCCAAAGATGTAATTTTTTAGTAGACTCGCATTTTGTTATCCTCTGCGCTAAAAACTTAGTTCATATGCGCTAAGCAACGCTTGTTAATTTAAAATATTACCTTCTGTGCGGCTGTTTATCAAATCTGAGAGATGGCAAGTCGTCGGCTTCGGCCCCCATGCCACGAGTGCTGGGGTGTTCGGGATAAACTTGAGCACTCTTGTTCCCATTTTTGGGTCCATCTAGGGAGGCGCTCAACACAACGAACAAGGCAACCAGACTTATAATGCTTGAACACTCTCACTTAGCCATAGAATTCTATAATTTTAAATTTCGGCGAAGCCCCTAGTCTTCGGAAGGCCGAATTTGGGGCGCTATCCACGCCTGGGCCGGACAAGATCCGGCTCCTCGCTCTAAGCGGCATAAGTCTTTAAGGACTCGCAAAAACCTCTCGAACAGTGACCGGCTCTTGCCTCATCATGACAGTCAAGTTTTAGCTTTCTCCACTGAGGCGTTAACCCAGCTCAACTGGGGTGCAATCGCAGTGGTTCTCCCAGTGCTACCTTAGCCGATACAACGGAACGTAAGGTACCAAAACATGGGAGCCGGGCAAACCCAACTATTGACCCAAGACATGATTCTGAGCCGATGCATATAATGATATAAGTTCGGGGTGCCGCACTTGTGAAAGTGTTCGGACTTATCACACCATGATGCAGGAAACATAAGCCCCTGGTGTGTTTTAACTGTACCAAAGTGTACGGATGCGACACGTCGTAAATGAACATATGTATGAAAAGAAATGCAATTATAAGCAAAAAGGTGCTGCATTGTTTTATTCAATAAGTGCTGCTATGAATGCAGAACGATACAAATAGTGCGATAAGCAAGGGATGGGACTGTTAAACATGTCCCCCTCCAGGGGTAGGCTGCGGATTGGTGTATAAAAATGCTCGTAATGGAGACCACCTGTATATTCGTTGTAGCCTTTATCCTTCCCTGGCTGTTGCATCGTGAGTTCGGCAGGTCTGCTGCCGGACAGAGCTTCGGACGAACGGAGTCCTGTGGGTAAAAAATAAAATGTAAAAAGAAAAAAAAAAGAACGACACACTTGAGAGCCCCTAGTGTGGTTGAGCCGCAGTCTGGGCTTATCGTGGTCGTGCCCCTCTCCCCATGCCCATGGTATCTTCAGAGCGTAATGGTGTACGCGAAGGACCTGTTTTGACGTTTTGCTGGGGCTGGGGTTGGGGCCGCACTGCTACGCGTGCTCGGAACGTGCCAGGTGGTCTTGTTGTAGGTTACTCCGGGCGCGCTTAGCTATGTCCGGCCGCTTAACGGCCGGACTCGAGAGTTGCCTTAAGAGGTTGCATTGTACTTCTGCCGCGAGAGCCGCTGTGTGTTCCTCCGTTCGGAGAGAATGTTCAGTGTTTCCGTTGACCGTGATGACTCCTCGAGGGCCTGGCATCTTGAGGTTGAGGTATGCGTAGTGCGGCACCGCGTTGAACTTTGCAAACGCGGTACGTCCGAGCAAGGCATGATAGCCGCTGCGGAACGGGACTATGTCGAAGATTAACTCCTCGCTTCGGAAGTTATCCGGGGATCCGAAGACCACTTCTAGTGTAACTGAGCCTGTACATTTGGCTTCTACACCTGGTATGACGCCTTTAAAGGTCGTCTTGGTAGGTTTAATCCTTGAGGGGTCTATGCCCATTTTGTGCACTGTATCCTGATAGAGCAGGTTCAGGCTGCTGCCGCCGTCCATCAGGACTCTGGTGAGGTGAAATCCATCGATGATTGGGTCTAAGACCAATGCAGCGAATCCTCCGTGGCGGATGCTGGTGGGGTGGCCCCTTTGGTCAAAAGTGATCGGGCAGGAGGACCATGGATTGAACTTCGGGGCGACTGGCTCCATCGCGTATACATCCCTGAGTGCACGCTTCCGCTCCCTTTTAGGTATGTGCGTTGCGTATATCATGTTCACCGTCCGCACCTGTGGGGGGAAACCCTTTTGTCCTCTATTGTTCGGCGGTCGGGTCTCTTCCTTGTCATCGCTATGCAGCCCCTTGTCATTGTTTTCGACAATTAACTTGCCTGCCTGCTTGAATACCCAACAGTCCCTATTGGTGTGGTTAGTTGGCTTTCCAGGGGTGCCGTGTATCTGGAAAGCGGTCGAGTATTCGGTCCAAATTGGACGGACCCGGAGCAGTTCTTTTGAATGGCTTTTTCCGCTGACCGGGTTTAGAGCCTCTGAATCCGGCATTGACTGCCGTATCCTCACTATTGTCGCCGTTGATGCGGTGCTTGTTTTTGTTACGACGCGACCTGCCATTTCGGTCCTTGAAATCCGTACTGCCAGAATTTTTGCTGAGGTTGTTGCTGCGTGCTAGCCAGCTATCCTCACCCGCGCAGAAGCGGGTCATGAGTGATGTGAGGGCTGCCATGGATTTCGGCTTTTCCTGTCCCAGGTGCCGGGCAAGCCACTCGTCACGGATGTTATGCTTGAAGGCCGCGAGGGCCTCTGCATCCAGACAGTCGACGATTTGGTTTTTCTTGGTTAAGAACCGTGTCCAAAATTGTCTGGCTGTTGAATTATGTGGCTTAGGTCGTCAGCGTCTTGTGGTCGCACATACGTGCCTTGGAAGTTATCGAGGAATGCGGCTTCCAGGTCTTCCCAACTCCCAATTGACTCTGTTGGCAAGCTGTTAAGACGATGCCGGGCTGGTCCTTTAAGCTTGAGGGGGAAATATTTGATGGCGTGAAGATCGTCACCGCGGGCCATGTGGATGTGAAGAAGATAGTCTTCGATCCAAACCGCGGGGTCTGTTGTGCCATCGTAAGATTCGATATTCACGGGTTTAAACCCTTCGGGGATTTGATGATCCATTACTTCATTTGTGAAGCATAGTGGGTGTGCGGCGCCTCTGTACTGGGCGATATCACAACGGAGCTCAGAAGAACTTTGTCTGTTTTGTTCGACCCGGCCGGACTTACTGTGTCCGGCGCAACGGCTGTCGTCACGTACCGTGGGGCACCCACGTGATCCATAGATCGATCTTGATTGGCTTGCCTTATCCTCCAATATATCTCGCAAGTCTGGAGCATTCCCCTGTGGCCTTGTGCTTTTCGAACGATGTCGGGGTACAGGTCTAGTGAAGGGCCTAGAGGCCTCTCTGTCGCGACCACGGGGTGGTCGGTCAGCCGTATTGTCTCCTGGTGATGCGGGTTCAAACGCTTCCTCCTCTAATCGGGGGAGCAGCTTGCGTTTAGGGTAGTTTTTGGAGGGGCGTTTGAGCTCATGCTCTTTGGCCGTGAGGACTTCAGTCCATCTGTCGGCTAGCAGATCTTGATCAGCTCTAAGCTGTTGCTACTTTTTCTTGAGGCTGTTCGCCGTGCCCATAAGCCTGCGTTTAAAACGCTCTTGTTCGACGGGATCCTCAGGCACGACGAATTCATCGTCGTCGAGGCTTGCTTCGTCTCCGGAGGGAGGCATATAATCCTCTACCTCTTCTTCTGCCGCTCTCTCATGAGGGCTGGCGTCTCCATCCTCCTGCGCTAGATCTTGCTGGAGTGGGTTGTCTTCGGCACTGTCCGGTGTATTATTGTCTCCGATGCCGGAATCTTCATTCTTGCTGTGGCGGGATTTAGAGCGGCGCCGCTGACGCCGGCGCTTGGGCTATTTCTTGGAGGGGTCATCCTCCTCTGTTCCTTCGCCATTCCCATCCTTTGGGATATCCACCATGTATATGTCATATGATGAGGTGGCTTTCCAATGCCCGGTAGGTGCTGGTCCTTGGTTGTCTCCGGCATCTTTGTCCATACTGTCGATGTCTTCGGAGTCGTAGTCTGGCATGTCGGTTAGATCGTAGACAGCGGCTACCAAGTGGGTGGTGGGTGGGCTTTGAGTTTCTTCGCCGTCCGCATCCCAACCGTCCTGACCGCAGTCCGGCCAGGGCTCTCCTGATAACGAGAGATACTTTAGCGAACTCAAGATGTCGCCAAAAGGTGAGTGTTGAAAGATGTCCGCTGCGGTGAACTCCATGATTGGCACCCGATCGGATTCGATCGGAGAGGGCGCTGGAGGTTCGGAGTCCAGCAAGGAGTCCGACACCTCGGAGTCACGAGCTTCATGAGGGACAAGGTCATTGTTTGGCTCCATCGCCGTAGAGGTTGCAGCCCCCGAGGCGGTATCTAGCCATCCGTCCTCGATCTGCGCAGCCGGCTCTGAATTGAAGATCGGAGCGGCTTCGAGTGTGGCCTCCAGGGTACTGTCCGGCTGCAGAGTTAAATCATGCTCGCCGTGACAGCGCGACACGCTCGGCTGTGGCTCAAATCCATCGAGGATCAAGTCCCCGCGGATGTCAGCCGTGAAGTTCAAACTTCCAAATCTGACCTGACGGCCAGGGGCGTAGCTTTCAATCTGCTCCAAACAGCCAAGCGAATTGGCCCGCAGTGCAAAGCCGCCGAATACGAAGATCTATCTGGGGAGAAAGGTCTCACCCTGGACTGCGTCGTTGATGATGGTCGAAGAAGCCATCGAGCCTATCGGTGACAACACAGAGGAACTCTCAATGAAAGCACCAATGTCGGTGTCAAAACCGGCGGATCTCGGGTAGGGGGTCCCGAACTGTGCGTCTAGGCGGATGGTAAAGGAGACAAGGGACACGATGTTTTACCCAGGTTCGGGCCCTCTTGATGGAGGTAAAACCCTACGTCCTGCTTGATTAATATTGATGATATGTGTTACAAGAGTAGATCTACCACGAGATCAAGGAGGCTAAAACCCTAGAAGCTAGCCTATGGTATGATTGTTGTTCGTCCTATGGACTAAAGCCATCCGGTTTATATAGACACCGGAGAGGGCTAGGGTTACACAAAGTCAGTTACAATGGTAGGAAATCTACATATCCGTATCGTCAAGCTTGCCTTCCACGCCAAGGAAAGTCCCATCCGGACACGGGACGAAGTCTTCAGTCTTGTATCTTCATAGTCTTGGAGTCCGGCCGATGATGATAGTTCGGCTATTCGGACACCCCCTAGTCCGGAACTCCCTCAGTGATGCTGGTGTGTCTGCCATCCGTCGTTTGTGACCATTAGATCTAAATCTAACGACTGTGAGGTAAGTTGTTGCCATTTCTCACCAACATCCCACTTGTCTACCAATTTGCAGAAAAAACCCATAATTAGTATCTTAAAACCAACCACATCCCTCCCTGACCTCGCCAAAATAGCCCAAGGAATATATTCTAATTGAAACATAATATATCTCTAGTGACATATGTATATCAAAATTAGAGTGTTTTGTACCAAGTTTGTGAATAAGTATTATTCTAATTATGATTCGTTGCAACAGACATGAACATTGCTAGTATTTCGAACCATGCATTTATTTCCTAGTATTCCATAGTTTCGACTTTTCCATCAAGATATTAGTCACTCATGGTTGATATTTACTTTCAATCATGTACACATATGCACTATGTAACTAGCCTTGCTTATTGGCTTCCAAAGCTTAACCTTCACTCCTACTTACAATATGTAGAGTATTTAACAAAAAACTACCACTTTCAACCAGCCCTAGGAAGAATCTATTGTACAAAAAATAGCAAAACATACCCAAAATTTCTTAATCCACGCCAAAAACTACTACCAAGTACTCCTACCAATTAGGTTCATTTAAACCCATTTATGACAGGGTTGGCCCACACGTCCATGCTGACGAGGCAGCTTAAACCAACACATTTTGTTTGACCGTTGACACGAGGGACCCACATCTGACCTTCTATCCTGTTATTCCCCCTCAAATCATTATTTTTCCTGAACATTACTTCAAACAGTACTGATGCATGTTCGTCGGTGGCGCCGGTGATGAGCGAGTTGGCCGCCGCTCCGCCGGACGGGTCGGACGCCACGCTGGCCTCCGCACGGGTTGGCAGGCTGTCCTGAGCGTGACTCACAAGCGAGCAAGCCGTCGCGCTATCCTTCGCTCGAGCCAGATGGCTGGCCTTAGCGTGGCACGCGCGAGCAAGCCGCCACGTTGTCGTGCCAATCTAGCTAGCAAACCTTGCAGACAAGCAACTGGACAGAGCTATCTTGCCTAGCTAGCGGCCGCGAGCGCCGGACGGAGCTGGCATCCGGGCTGTCACAACATGGGCTCCACACCACCGGCGGTTTTGACCTCGCCTTCTGCCGGCGGCGGTAGCTGCGTCCCATGGTCGAGGATGACTAGGTGGACGGGCCGGAGGTAGGAGGTCACTCGAGGATTTTTGTTGGTAAGAGCATGTACAATGGTTGATAAGGTAGTCTTATCTTAAGTCTGCCACGTATGCAAGTGGTAGTAGTTTCTTGGCATTTTAGTGGTTTCTTGCATTATTAGGGGTTTCTTGTAAGGAACAATGTATGTACTACTAGCGACAAAAGGCGGTTCTAGGTTGCGTTGTACTCCAACGAGTACTACTAGTGGTCGCGGGAGTGTATACCTCGTTTTGTGGGTTTGATCCTGGCTGAACACACGTCGGCCTTTTTTTAAATAGTACTACTACACTTCGCTGCAAGCCAATATTTTACACGGGTAGTTTGAGTTTTGAAGTCAAACGGACGTGCGGCCCCACAATCTGGGTGCACTGGATAGCCTAGCCACGTCAACGGGTTTTCCTTCCCAGCATCCCGTGGCTCGCGTGCTCGCCCTAGCCGCACCTCGCTTGTAGCTTCCTCATCAGCTAGTAGCATATTTAAACTAGTGCCTCCCAATTAAGCCCGAGGAGCCGGAAAAGCCCGGTGGGGCATTGGGAACTGTGCAATATGGCTTTGTACGTAAAGTGCTCTACTACTACTCTGTAGCTTGTGGCGTTGCACGCATGGACTTCACTCCATTATCGGCTCTACTATAAAAGAAATTCCTCTTGACATGTTTTTTAGAAAGGAGGCAAAAGCTTTGCTTCATCTCTTCATAAAGAAGGAACTACTAACAAAGTTCGACGAGATCCATTACACCTCCACAAATGGAAGCGAAAAGCCTAGTCTCGATGTATCAAATAACTCAAATGTTCTGCCCCGCAGTAACCGTCGCTGATAAACAGGCTGCTAGTGTGTGCGTGAGAGGAGCGGCTGAGTAGGCCAGCTACGTGAGAGGAGCGGCTGAATAGAGCACCGAGAGTACCCACTAGGCCACTACGCAGGTGTACTTCCCCTGCATTGATAGTACAGCGATGGTTCTAGAGAACAGTAGTACCCTCCACTTCCAACTGTAGCTCCTTGGCCCTGAGATTCAAGAGTTCAAAACTGGTGCACTATACTAGACTAGACTAGAAGTACAGTACATCGCACTACTAGTTGAGAAAAGTAGTACTAGTACTGCTACAGTATGAGTACGTACTCCTCCGTCACATAATGTAAGACGTTTTTTGACACTAGTTGGCGTGTACAAAAAATGGCAAAAACATACCCAAAATTTCTTAATCCACGCCAAAAACTACTACCTAGTGCCAAAATTTCTTACTAGTGCTATTATTTACAGTATAATGCAATCCCATAACGTTCCATAATGCTAGTACTAGTAGTAAATAATAGCCTCACCCCTTCGCTGAGGAACGATCTACAGTTGGAAGGGACAAGGACCTGCGGTTACTACGCTCTTATCTCCTCCTCGCCAGTTCCCCTCCCCCCGAAGAGAAGGCAGTTTTTCGCTGCTCCCATGGATTCGCCAGGCGATTCTCCTCCTCGTCGGGGCTGGGAGACCTTGGACGATGATCCTCTGGGAGAAATCGCACGCCGCTCCGACGTCCTCACCGCCGCAAGACTCGGTGCTTCCTGCACCAACTTTTTCAAGACGCTGCTTAAACAGGCTTGGGAAAAGGCCATGCTTGTTGGTCTTCCATGCGTCCTCGAGGAGAAGGTTCTTCTATGGGACAATCCTTCGAACAGTCCACCGCTCCCTGGCCATGGTTGCATGTTGACTCCGCTAGAGTTGCCGACGTTGAGAGGTAGTCGGATTTTGTCCGATGAGCAGGTCAGTAATGGAGTTTGATCATGTAGTACTTAGTTATTCCATTTCCATCCCATAATTCTCCACTGCCCACCATCTTATATATAGGTCTGGGTCGGTGCCAACAAAGATTGGCTTGCATACCTCCGGCCGGATACCACCATCATTTTGCACAACATCCACATCAGTGCGGCCGTTCTGGTAGACCCCTTCTCCACCATTGGGATCGGCCTTCTAGACTGGCTGGGCTTGAATACGTATGATGATGCCTACATGAGATTGAAGAAGATAGCAATTGCGAATCCGCCGACAAAGCGACGTGGCTACAATGATTACTATCTCATCGCGGTGTTCGACATAAGGATTGCCATCAATGCAAGATGCAGTAACGGCAGAGGCTGGCGCATGTTGGTGGCGACAGATTTGTACCCCTACATGTTCGAAGACGCCATGCGCCATCTAGGCCGCATCTTTGCGGTGACAAGCCAAGGGACTTGTTTCATCTGTTTGCCATCCTACGTTATGGGAGATTACAAACAGAATGCACAAACCATCATTTGCATCCCTAACGGTACTCCATTATTTTGCAGGGACCAGTCATCCCCCGATCAAAATAAGATCGCCGATCATGGATGTGCATTTGCATCCGCGATTCGGTCTAACCTAGAACCTTGTAGCTGACTTTGGCCTATTGGGATCAACTATGTTAGTAGTCGTTACCCATGGTACCGCTGATGTGCAACATGGTCACACAATCTACCATGATCGGACCGTCACCATCTACCCAGGTATTCCATTTTTTAACCCTCTCGCCTTCTCTTTCATTGTTGTACTAGTAGTATACTTAGTAGTGCTAGTAGGAGTACTTTTTACCTTGGAGGACGCGTATAGCTAGCTAGGCCCTTGAAGACTTGAACCCACTAGCTGCCACCATTTTTGTTTTTCCATGTCTTACTATCTCATCCATGTAGCCAAGAGTGGCTATATATAATAAGACGGTTATTTTACTTCCTCTATACCAGAATAGTACTATTTGTTGCACAGCATTACTGGCTGCCATATTTGAGCACAACATTATTATGCATGGACCTTGACAATGTACGTCACCATGTGTCCAGATCTGGGATGTCGTGTGTACCAGATGAACGGCGCCGAGTTTGACCCCTGTGATGCTACGTGGAACACTCTTGGAGAGTACTCGCTTTTCATCAGGGACAACTACCCCATTGTGATGCGGATGCCACCTTCCGTGCACGACACAGAAGGCATGCCATTCATGAAGCATGGTTGTGTCTTCAGTGCGCATCGCCGGATGAACGACATGCTGGGACACACTATCCCTGATTTATGCCGCTTCAGCTTGGATGAGTCTCCATCGTGTGGAATCGGACTAAAAAGCTGCGACAATTATTCCCGTTGCCCACCGCTACGGATCATGCCATCCATGAAGAACACCTGGTACTGGAGGAGGAGGACATGTAGCCCATCTATAACGTGTAAGTGGAGTACGTTAATTGTGAACGGTGGCACTGTGAATATATGTAGACTAGACATGCACAAATTTATCACATGAATTGGAGATGAACTTGTGTGGCATACTGGCATTTGTCCTTTAGAATTTATTACTAGTAAATGTGTTATGCGTACGTGCAACTTGTGTGGTTGTTGCACGGGCTCCAACACGCTCTTTGAGAAAAAAAGGTGGCACAGCTTTGGATATACATGACGTGGCGGCATCATACAGTAGCATCGTTCGCTATAGTTGTAGTACACTCCTACTAGGATGACAACTCCTATAAAACCTTGCGCTTGGCTCTTTGCCTCTTCGGGAGGTTCAACAGTTCGTACTCATGTGAACCTTGCACTTGGCTCTTCGCCTCTTCAGAAGGTCCAACAATGACGATACTATGGTACAATATGCTTATGGCAATCTGACACCGATTGAACTGCTGCACGTCCACCGCGAGGGTGAGGGCGAGGTCAAGGGAGAGGGAGAGGGAGAGGGGGAGGGTGCTGTAGTCAAAACCCTCCCCTCGTCCTGCGAACCACCGCGCATGTGGGCGAGGGAGAGGCGTAGTAAGCAAGCTTCTCCTCATTCGGCGAGTTGACAGGACACATCAAAGCAGTACTAGTACTAGTAGTAATCCATACTGCATAATTTCCGATTAATATGGCTTAATTTGAAACGAGAAAAATACACTAGCGGTCAACGTATGTAACAATACGCTCTTTACGGTCACTATATATAGTTTTGTGGTGATTATACGATCACTAGATCATCATAGAGCACCATATTGCACCCTACTGACCGACCACATAGTCGACGTGGAACTTTGTTGACTGGTTAAATTGTCACCTGGTTTCTTGGTCCCACCTGTCATTTCGCAGAGCAAAGAAATTAGTTAAACAAAACTTTACGCAAGCGCGACACGAGTCCAACCCTTGCGCGCGAACCGCCCTGGCTGTGTATGTGAGTGCATGCACGTGTCCTCCCTCGGTCTTCCAACAAAGAGTGTACATCAGCTATAAAACAAAGAGTGTAGTACATGATGTACATCTACACTTCCAATGCATTTAGCCTTTAATCTAAATCGATATTGATTGACTAATGCACCAACTTGTGTTGTAGGTATAGGCTACATGTCTATCCTTAATTACAGCATGCAACAGCCTTCATTTAATCTTCTTATCTCAATGGTCGCATGCACACATAAGTCTGCTACTTTTGGGCGTTAATTATGCCCTGGTCAATGTGTAAATCTCTAAATGTACAGTCTTTCATGGACATAGGGAATAGGTTGAGCACTTGAGCGTGAGCGTGTGTGTTGCGTCATGTGTTGTGTGCCACATGGGTGCGTGAGTGTTGCATGCATCCATGTGTACGTATGAGTGTTGCATGTTGCATGCAAGCATGCATGGGGCTTACTCGCTCCCATTGACATGTTCATATTTCAAGCTTCCTCTGTTCCCTCCATATGGTGATACTCCCTCTGTTCCCAATAGTACGGAGTAAAAGCCTCCCTCTGTTCCCAAATAGGGAGTATTTGTCTTTCTACAGATTTCAACAAGTGACTAGGTATGGAGAAAAATGAGTGAAGTGAGCGTAGAGGCATAGGGATATTGTAGAAAGGAAGTCCTCGCGATCCATTATTCCCCATCTCGGTCAGAGAGAACTATTCAACTAGTCTTCACAGTGAAGTGACAATACACACTGCAGCAGATGGGGCACGTAATAAGCTGAACCAGCGTGTTGGTGTTACTAAATCAGCCTTACCCAGTACTGCCATCATGTTTGCCAGTAGAGCACGCTTCCGCAAATACGCCTACGCACCTCTGTCCTCCATTAACTGACATATGGGCCCTCTTGTGGTAGACCCACATGTCATCGGTGTAACTATTTACACTCCAAAGGACGGTATATCCTGGTAGTAGTACTAGTAGAATTGATATTTAATGCACTTTCTTCCCTGTCTTCCACTCTTCTTCCTCGTATCTTCTTCTTCCTCCTCTCTTCCCCATCGTCGGCCGCACACCATTTACCCCCGCTCACTGCTCGCCTGCCCGCACCATCTTCCTTGGTAGCTCGCGCGTACCATATCCCCCCGCTCACTGCTCGGCCACACGAGGAGAAGCTTCTTCACTTGCCCGCCCGAATCCACTTCCCCGCTGGCTTGCAGGCACCGAAAACCCCAATAGCAGAACCGACCGACACGCAAACCCGCGATTGGAATTCCCTCCCCGATGTTCTCTTGGAGCAGATCTGTAGTCGTATGGACCTACTCAGCACCGTCCGTTTGGCCGCATGCTCGGTGTCTTTGTACCATCTACTTGTCTGCAACCGGCCGGCTCTTTTCAAGACACCCTGCTTGCTCATGCCCGATCCTTGCAGGTGGCCCAGACACCGACTTGACGATCCTACGGAGGTTGTCGTGGTGCCTCTCGACATGCTACCACTACCCGTCCACCTGTCCTTCATGCACGGCCACTACTTGGCGGGCATGAAGGCCAACTGGATCATTCTCATCCACCACACCTGTAGTCTGTGGCATCTCGTGGATATCTACACCCAGTGAGAGATCACCCTACCATTGTTGGATACCGCCGCCATCGATCCTCGTGGCCCGCTGGACACTCCTGCCTACTAAGCACGAGACGCGTCAAGATTTTGGCTCGCCCTCTGTTTGCAGAAAGTTGTAATCTGCGAAGTGCTCACACCATCAGAAGACTACATGGATTACAAGCTCATTGCCTTGTTCAACATGGGATTAGTCTATCTGGAATCCGGTCGCCATACATGGTTATGGCTCATCATCAATCCTGTTGAGGCAACATTTCTGTCTGATGCTATAGTGCATGATGGCATCATTTACGCGGTCGATGCACAGATTGGCTGCCTATACTGGTGGAATCTATCGTCGTGTAATTGTTCCATCTCATCTCATCTTTACCTTATGAATACGACTGCATGTTCATTTGTTACAAATTTAGAATGCATAGCATGTCTATAACCACATCATTGCTATATGTTCCTCTCATTTCCTAGATTTATATGACCACACATGTTATTGTTAGAGTTGATATGAGAACAATTGGCATCTAATGATTGTTAGAATACATATTATGAGCATAACATCATGATTGCTATATGTTACTCTCATTTACAAGATTTTTATAACAACGCATGTTATTGCTTAGAGTTGATATGAGAACAGTAGTAGTAAGTACTATGGTAGAATATGAGTAGGCGCTGTCATAGCTATTTTCCTCTCATTGTTACATGATGTTTGAACCATGACTTATTGCTAGAATATGAAAGCCATTGGCTTATTTTTTTAACTTGCGGTATGATTATGACCACGACATTGCAATTCTCTGTCTATGATATGTGTCACTGTTATAATAATCTTAATTCCAAACATACTCTGAACATGATTGTTTATTTTTGTCCTTTTGGTCTCCAATTTGAATTGTTGCAGCAGGCGCAAATGCGCTGGCCTTCATGATTACAGGACCTCGAATCATACCAGCCGATGGGTGGTGGTTTATCGCTCGTTCAGCTGACGGCGGTCATTTGATGCTCATTCGCACGTACCAAATTGACCAAACCATTACATCAAACCACATGCAGTACAATGCGTGCGGCGTTCGTGACATTGATGGCTATGGCTGCTTCGTGTTCGAGAAAGATCCCAGCTCTGTTGGGCCAGGCATATTCAACTGGAGGCGGGTTTACAGCCTCGGCAACCACTCCTTGTTCCTCGGGCTCAATTATCCGATCATCCAACCAATCATCGATCATATCACCGGCGATGATTACTGTGCTATGCAACTTCCATTCGCGAGGGGGGCTGTGTTTACACATCATACCATGGGTTTCATGAATCACCATATCCAGAGATTCGTCGACAGAGCTTGTTGCCAGATAATCTTCAGTGTGTGAAAGGCATCAAGCTTCCATGCGATGGATGGCTTTTGCAAACCCGACATGCGGCGATGTGGTTCACGCCAACAGCAAATATGCACAACTTGATTCGTGCTGATATCTAGACTGAGCCATGTACTCTGCTGCTATAGCACGACCCTCTTTTGTTGGATATTATGTACTATTGTTAGTTTGAAGCACTCCTCTGGTTTGAAGGATGGATACCTTCCTGGGATCAAGTGCATCCTAACTCACCTGCGTAGGATTTACTGATAATGATGATGGAGATGCTGTGCAGAAGCCATATGTATGTATATATATCAGTTAGGCTTCAAGTGCGTACTTGTTAGTTGAACCTATGTATAAATTGTGACACTAAATACGACTAGTAAGTAGTACAGTAGCAGTACTAGTATACGTCGGTCAAATTATTCATCATGTCCACACATTGAATTGACTTGACAACACGCTGCGCGTGAGGTGACACAAGAATCTCGGCGGCGTGTTCGGGTATTCTAGACTTCAGATTTGGAGTACCACTTATCTGTCGAAATCTTTCATCATTCACTTAAAACAGTCGATTGATCATACATTGAGTACCATATAACTGGAATTACCGATGCAAGTCGAAGAAGGATTGACCGGTGCTGCCGGCTGGCGTCAAGTTTGATCCCGCGGATCAGGAGTTGATCGAGCACCTTGAGGCCAAAGTGAGTGCTGACAACACGATATTTCAGTCTCTCATCGATTTGTTCATACCAACCATCGACAACGAGCACGTCATATGCTACACCCAACCTAAGAAACTTCCAGGTAAGACACCGATCGGCCGTCTACTTGCACAAACATTTTCCTTTGTTTATAGCTCTATTTTTCTTTTTAGACGCAAACTTGGTGAAGCAATTACAATTTGACAGTTAATAAAAAGTGAAACACGTGACTGCAACATGCCAAAGATGTTATGAAAATGCCAACTAGGTACACTAAAACATGTATTCCACAATACTGCAGGTATCACACTGAGTGGCCTGAGGAAGCATTTCTTCCAACGCAATTCCAGGGCGTTCAAAAGGGGCGCGTGGACGCGTAGCAAGATACAGTCGGAGTGCGGCATGCACGCGATGTGGCACAAGACCGGCAATACCTTGCCGATGATGGTCAACGGCCGGCAGACGGGCAGCAAAAAAGGTTCTGGTGTTGCACGCCAACAAGAACTTCGACTAGCAGAGGACCAACTGGGTGATGCTCCAGTACCACCTCGGGGACCTGGAGCAAGAGAAGGAGCGGGAGCTGGTCCTCTGCAAGATTTTCTACCAGACGAACACTAGGGCCAGGAGTAAAAAGATTATAAGTTAGTTTGGTATTGGTAGTTGTACTACCTTGTCATCCGCAAGTTGGTATTGTTGTTAACGATCTTTTGGTATGAACTTGCATTTGCTTCCAACATCATGCCGAGGGTCGACGTGGATATAAAGCTGAATCAGTTTTTTCGAAACAAATTTTCAGGCACCTGATTTTTATTTGATGGGTAGCATAAGCACCCGCCGTCCGAATTCCCAGTTCTCCAATTTTTTCGAAACAAGTGCATGCACTTATTATCATGATAAAAAAACAATATCCGTGATGCATCCCAGTTATCAGTCTGTACTTGCAGAATTCTCTCGTTTATTGAGCACGTATATTGTTTTTTTAGTCCGAGCAAGTTTCAACTGGGCTGTAGACTGCCCAGGTTTAGTTTTGTTTTTTAACAGGCCCAGCCCATGACGACAACGGGGCACATAGATCCAGCAGCAATCTACTGGCCTCTGGCCCGCCATCGTTAGTTATATTTTGTCTTACAACATCCGCAGGCAGTTTTTTTACTGAATCAAACACAGCACAGTTCTATTTTCCTCTTGAAACGCATGTCCTACATCCGTTTTCTAATCTCTACCTATAGTTTTACTAGTTCATATACACGTATCATTATATTGAAAACACATAAAATTCTCTTTTCATATTTACATCCTTATTTTTGTTGTTTTTCCCACCCAGCGTTGATTTTTTACCACTGGTTTTCCCTTAAACCAACTCAATTGTCCCATGTCTAATTTGCTTACAAAAACAAAATGATATTTTGGCATATCAATAAGTTCTTAAAAAAATGTTTATCATTTCGGGATTACAACAGTTCGGACTCCACCGAAATATGCAAAATAAGGTTGAACTTTTTGACCGTGGTCCTGGGCAGAAAATGGGCTGTAATAAATTACTTCGGAATTAGCAAATGGGCCGCAAATTAAAAAAAATAGCAAATGGGCTTTATGTTGTCTAGCACAGATTTGGAGGCTGACTTGTGGGCCTACTAAGTTCATGCGTACACAAGGTTTCTCAAAAAAGAAACTTAGTCAACAATCGACTCTACCAGCGTCAGACCGTTAGATGTCAATCTAACGGCAATCGTGCTTCTTCGGTCTCTGATCTTCCTACCCCAGCCGCCCAAACTATCGCCGTCGGAACCGCCTGCTCCCGCCTCCCATGGTTGGCAGTGCTGTCGGGAAGGCCTCACGGCCCCATCATACTCGCATCCCTGGCCTGTCTATCTGTCTACTCACCCACACCTCCTGTTATGTTCCGGCGACGGCAGCCGAACCAGTCAACCCTCGTACTCTCCACCACATGGGCAGCCACTGTCGTGTCTTCCCCGGCTCCGTGTCGTTCCCTTCGTAGGGCTCGCCGTCGTCCACCGCCCTGGTGCTCTCGGCGCGGCGTGGTCAACAATGTCCATCCAACGGCCGTAGTGCTTCTTCAACCTCTGGTTTTCTTGCCCCAACCGCCCAAAGCAGCGCCGGTCGTGCCACATGCTCCTGCCTCCCGTGGCCGGCTGTGGTGCCGCGGAGGAGTCACCGTCCCCATACTACTCCCACCGCTGGCCACGCCATCCCTCCACTCACCCACTCCCCCTATTATTCTACGGCGACGGCAGCCTCACACCCAAGCCGAACCAGTGAACCCTCGTACTCCTCTCCGTGTGGGCATCCACTACTGCGTCTTCCCTGGCTCCGCGTCGTCCCCATCCTAGGCCTCGCCGTCGTCCACCGCCGTGGTGCTCTCGGTGCGGCGTGGTCAATGTGGTTAACGACCGACTTCCATCAGAAGAGTACTGTACGTGGAGAGGCTGATAGCTGGGTCCACAGCAGCCGCAAGGAAGTGCCTCCTTATTACGTGCAAAATAATTATTCCTCCACCTGACAGCAGGGACCCACCGGACGGGCCACCAGTATTTCACAGAAAAAACGTTTCCCGCCTAACTGTTGGGACCCACCAGACGGGCCACCGTATTTCGTGAAAAAAACGTTTGCCCCTGACTGCTGGGACCCACCGGATGGACCACCGTATTTCACAAAAAAATGTTGCCCCCGCTGTCAGCTCGGACCCACCGGAAGTGCCTCCTTATTACGCACAGAAAAATGAATACTCCCCTGCTAGCTGGGACCCACCATGGTGGGAGGCTGACTTGTGGGCCTACTAAGTTGACGGGGACGGAGGGCTTTGTCAACTTAGTCAATATGAACGATTCTAGCTTCAGTGACCATACGATGTCCATCCAACGGCCGTCGTGCTTCTTCAATCTCTGCTCTTCCTGCTCCAGCCGCTCAAACAAGCGCCAGCGGGACTGCCTGCTCCCTCCTTCCCACGGCCGACTGTGCTGCCGCGTAGGCCTCATCATCCCACCATACTCCCATCGCTGGCCTAGCCATCCCTCTACTCACCCACACCTGTTGTTATTCTCCGGCGAGGGCAGACGAACCAGTAAACCCTCGTATAGTCGTACAACCCTCCGCGTGGGAAACAACTGCTGAGTCTTCCCTGCCTCCGTGTCGTTCCCTTCCTAGGCCTCGCCGTCGTCCACCGCCCTGGTGCTCTCGGCGCGGACTCAACGTGGTCAACAACCGACATGCATCTGAAGTGGACTGTATGTGGAGAGGCTGACAGCTGGGTCCACGGCTGCACGCAAGGAAATGCCTCCTTATTACGCGCAAAATAATGATTCCTCCACCTGACATCGGGGACCCACCGAAAGGGCCTCTGTATTTCATGAAAAAAACGTTACCGCCGCTGACAGCTCAGACCCACCAGCTATATCTTTGCACGCAAGGAAGTGCCTCCTTATTACGCACAAAAAAAATGAATACTCCCCCTGTTAGCTGGGACCTAGTATAGTGGCAGGCTGACTTATGGGCCTACTAAGTTGACGGGGATGGAGGGCTTTGTCAACTTAGTCAATATGCACGATTCTAGCTCCAGTGACCATACGATGTCCATCCAACGGCCGTAGTGCTTCATCAACCTCTGGTCTTCTTGCTCCAGCCGCCCAAACCAATGCTGGTTGTGCCTCGTGCTCCTGCCTCCCGTGGCCGGCTGCGATGCGGCGGAGGCCTCACCACCCCCTACTACTGCCACTGCTGGCTAGGCCATCCCTCTACTCACCCACACCCCCTGTTATTCTACGGCGACGACAGCCTCACACCGCAGCGAACTAGTGAACCCTCGTACTCCTCTACACGTGGGCATCCACTGCCGCGTCTTCCCCGGCTCCGCGTCGTCCCCTTCCTAGGCCTCGCCGTCATCCACCGCCCTGGTACTCTCGGCGCGGCGTGGTCAACATGGTCAAGGAACGGCTTCCATCAGACGTGGATTGTACGTGGAGAGGCTGACAACTGGGTCCACGGCCGCAGCAAGGAAGTGCCTCCTTATTACACGCAAAATAATTATTCCTCCACCTGACAGCAGGGAACCACCGGACGGGCCATCGTATTTCACGAAAAAAATGTTCCCCCTGACTGTTGGGACCCACCAGCTATATCTTCGCACGCAAGGAAGTGCGTCCGGGCAAAAAAAAAACGATTCGCCCCCCTGACTGCTGGGACCCACCAGCTACATCTTCGCAGGCAAGGAAGTGCTTGGCAGTCGGAACCCACCTGGTCGAAGCGTACGTAGCGTTGTCATTCTGGTTGCAAATGTGTACGTACATACTGGTCGATGTAGAGGCGCGCACGAGTCGTAGTAGAGGCGCGCACGTGTCGTAGTAGAGGCGCGCACGTAGCATGTACACGTACGTACAGCGGCCAGGGTGCTAGAAAGAAAATACGGCCACGTATGTGTACATACGGGCGGGGTCTCGAATGCCTACTCGCGCATACATACAGCCAGGGCTCGTGTACATGGCTGGGTCGGAACGGAGAAACAGCGTCGTTGTCGTGTTCATGGGGAGGCAACGGAATGCGTCGTGTTCATGGGGTGGCAATGGAATGCATCGTGTTCATCGGGAGGCAACGGAACGCGTGGGAGCCAACCGGGTGGGTCGGAACGGAATGCGTGGCCCTGCTCATCGGGTGGGCTTGGAAGGAACATGCGATGGAATTGCGGCCTGGCGTACCGTAGAATGGAGGAAACGGACCTCCTACGTTTGGAACGTGGTCCTGTTGATCGGGAGGGGTCTAGTGCACCGCAAAATGGAGGAAATGGACCTCCTACGGTCGAAACGGGGGTCCTGTTGATCAGGAGGGGTGTGGCATACCACAAAACGGAGGAAATGGACCTCCTACGGTCGAAACGGGGGTCCTGTTGATCGGGAGGGGTGTGGCGTACCGCAAAACGGATGAAACAGACCTCCTACGATCAAAACGAGGGTCCTGTTCATCGGGAGGGGTGTGACATACAGCAAAATGAGACTCCACGGGATATTGTTCATCTCCACCGTCGACCTCCTCCAGCCTCCACGGGCAACCGTCGACCTCCTCCAGCCTCCACGGGCTCCTGTTCATCCAGCCTCCACCGCGCGCTACTCCACCGGCTACTGTTCAACTACCCATCCACGGGCACCCGTCCATTGTCTACTGTTCATCCAGCCGTCCACACCACGGGGTCATGTTCAACCACGCCTCCACGGGCACCCCTCCACCGTCTACTGTTCATCCAGCACTCCACACCACGGGGTCCTGTTCAACCACCCCTCCACGGGCACCCCTCCACCATCTACTGTTCGTCCAGCCCTCCATACCACGGGGTCCTGTTCATCCAGAGGCAACGCCACCGCTCACTGTTCATCCAAACTCTCCCTCCCCCAACGCTCACTATTCATCCAATCGATCGGCTTCAGTTAGCAGCAGTAGCGAAGGAATCGCTCGATCGGGTTCAGCTAACAGCCATTGATCGATTGCTCGGGTTCAGTAATGCGTATCCTGTAGTGCAATCGCTCGGGTTCAGTTAGAGCCCAACGCCTCGCTCGGGTTCAGTTAGAGCCAACGCCTCGCACACATGCGCATACGTGTACGAGAGAAACGTGCATCGCTTGGCCCCCGACCTCCCACCGTAACCGGGAACTCTCCAAAATTTTCCTCACCCTTGCTTCTACCATGGTTTTCTCCGTCATGGACGGCCTAAAGAATGTCATGCAGCTGCGTCTCCGGCCCGCCCAGGACGAAAACCCCATTTTCTGCCATGATTTTTTGTCATAGAAGTAGGAGCCCACCACATCTATGATGATACCGGGTTTTGTCACAATTATCGTCATAGAAGTGTCATATGTATGACAGAAAAAATTCGTTCGGCCCAAAATGTCATGGATGTGTCTTCTTTTTTGTAGTGAAAGTTCTCAATAAATCTCCGTAATAGCCCGCGAGTCCAAGAAAACTTCTGATCTCTCCCACTGAGGTGGGTGCCAACCATTTAGTGACTGAAGCTACCTTGGTAGGGTCTACTACTATTCCTTCTCCAGATAAAACATGTCCAAGAAATCCAACTTCCTTCAACCGAAACTCGCATTTGCTAAACTTGGCATACAACTCATGTCCCTGAGCTTCTCAAGAACCAAACGTAAATGTTCCATATGCTCTTCTTCATTCTTCGAGTAGACCAATATGTCATCAATGAACACCACAATGAACTTATCCAAAAACTCCATGAACACCTTGTTCGTCATACTCATGAAATAGGCAGGGGCGTTAGTCAAACCAAATCACATAACTGTATACTCATATAGCCCATACCTCATAGTAAAAGTTGTCTTAGCTAGGTATATCTTGCTCTCGGATCTTCAACTGGTGATAACCTGATCAAAGATCAATCTTGGATAAAACATTAGCTCCTTGCAGCTGGTCAAACAAATCATTGATCATCGGTAGAGGGTATTTGTTCTTGATCGTCACCTCATTTAGGGCACGATAATCAACAACCATCCTCAAAGATCCATCCTTCTTCTCCACTAGAAGCATTGGGGCTCCCCAAGGTGATGAACTTGGTCGAATGTAACCTTTCTCCAGGAACTCCTTAATTTGCTTCTTATTTTCCTCCAGATCATTAGCGGGCATCCGATACAGTCTCTTGGATATTGGTCTGGTGCCTGGAAATAACTCAATCAAAAACTCAATGTCTTGATCCGGTGGCATGCCTGGTAACTCCTCCGGAAATACATCGGGATAATCCTTCACCACTGGTACTTCTTCCTGAACAACCCCTGATAAGGAATTCACCTGAGTCCTCCTCGGCACATGCCTAGACACATACTTGATCCTCTTTCCTTCTGGGGTGGTGAGAAGAATTAATTTACTGGCGCAATCGATGTTTCCCTCAAACTTGGATAGCCAATCCATGCCTAGTATCACATCCAATCCTTGTGACTCTAGGACAATAAGGTCGGTGGGGAAAACATGTCTACCTATGGTTACTAGCAACTGATAGCATCCCCTACTAGCCATATACTCCGCTCCTGGGGAACTTACTAACATAGGTGACTTAAGGGCTCCTATTGGCAACTTATACTTATCCGCAAATCCCCTTGATATAAATGAATGCGATGCACCAGTATCGAAAAGAACAAGTGATGTAAATGCATTAATCAAAAACTTACCGACAACTGCGCCGGGTTGATCCTTAATCTCCTCCACACAGATGTGGTTCACCTGACCTTGTGAAGGGGTTGGGCTTCTTTGCAGAACCTCCATTGCCATTTCCATTCTTTTCTTCAGGACATTCAGTGGCACAATGTCTGATCTTCCCGCACTTGAAACAAGTAATGTGACTTAGATCCCTCTTGGCTGGTGTCGCGGGGTTGGAACGATTCTGACTGTTGCTTCATCCATTCCCATTCCCATTGCAAACTTCCTCCAATGTGCATATGTCCTCCATGGTTATAGCCTCCATGGTTGTGAGTATGTCCTCCTGAGTATGGGGGAATAATGGAGCTTATGCTGAGCTCTAGAAGTGTACCTCCCCTATCCATACTTCCTGCGATTGTCAATTTGTTGCTGCTTGCCTTCTATCATGAGGGCCATGTCTACCAACTCTTGGTAGTTGTTGAAGGTTGCCACCATCAACTACATACTCCGCTCATCATTGAGTCCCTCAAGAAACTTCTCCTGCTTCGCGGCATCTGTGGCTACATCATCTGGGGAATAACGGGTTAACTTGCTAAACTCATCCACATACTATCCCATTGTATGACCTCCTTGGCGCAAGTTGCGAAACTTATGCTTCTTCATGCTCATAGCTCCTGCCGAAACATGGGCAGTGCACAAAGCCTGCTGAAACTGATCCCATGTAATTGTATCAATGAGGTAAGTGGTGGTGAAGTTCTCCCACCAAGATGATGCGGGTCCATCAAGCTGATGTGCGGCAAAGCGCACTCTCTCCGGATCTGTGCATCCTGCAGTGGTCAGCTCTCTTCCAATCTTGCGGATCCAATCATCTGCAACAATTGGCTCGGTGCTGCTAGAGAACACCGGCGGTTTCAACCTCAGAAAACAGGCTAGGTTGTCAACAAGGGGTGGTGGCGGTGGGTTGTTGTTGTTGTTATTGTTGTTGTTGTTGTTGCCTTGGTTCTGGTTCTGAACTAACATCTACATCAAGGCATTCTGCTACAGGATCAACTGAGTGAGCTTCGGTGGGAACACGAATCCATTTTCACGTCTCAGAGGCATCTGATGGGTTAAAAGGGGTGAGAAAACAGAATAGAATAAGGTCTAAGAGAGATTCACTACCCATATGCACAACACAATCAATTCACTTCATTCAATATCACACAAGGTTCACACAAACGATTTAAACTACGATTACAAACTCGATCGATGCTAAGTACTTGGAAGAATACTACTAGTAACATGGTGGTCGTCTAGAAAGTTTGATCGGAGGAAGACTCCATGATATCTGCTCCAGCTTCGTCAATGTAGTCGTCATCACTTTCATCATTTGCATCACTGTCCATGTCGGTGTCATCCACGATGATGTAGTTCTTCAGACGGATCTCCTTTGCAGGTTCTCGATTATGGTTCTCCACGGGTAGTCCTAGCTTCCTCTTCAAATCTTCATGCTTCTCCACTAGCACAACAATTTCTTCCTCATATCCATCGCGTGTAAACTTGAGTTCCTCTTCTAGCTTGATATTCTTCTTCTTCAGCTTCTTGATCTTCTTCATGTTGAAGCACAATTGATTCTCTTGTTGGAGAATGTGATCACCCATCTCCTGAAAGTAAGCTGCAATTGATCCATCCTTCCCAGTACGAATCATCTCACATTCTTTGTCTCGGCGTCCGCATATTTGATATATGGTGCTTTCCAGCTCCTTGTGATACACTTCACATATGCGTCCAAAGGTGATGTGGGCTGCCATGCTCTTTCCTAAACTCCAGCTTGGTGCATCCAGGTAGAAATCAATAGGCTCCGTTATTTGTGCAAATGTCATCCAAGGTACCCATACTTTGATCTTCCAGCGCTCCACTCCCGGTAAAGTTGCGGAGAAAGTCCCAATGAAGCTTGGTAGTCGAATGTTCAGGTACTTAGTGACTTCCTTCAAGTGTCGCCCGAAAGGGGTGTCGTCATCCGGCTGAGTGAACTTGTTCCTGGGGTCCGCCATCTATAGAGTAGAAATATAGGAGAATTAAATGAGTAGAGAAGAGAAATCATGTGGCTTACACTAGTGGTCGCGTCATACAGTCAGCGTGTGCTCTGATTCCATCTTGTATTGACCATGATCCCAATGGACTGAAGTCTCTGTGCTTAAGTGTCATCCCTAGATTGGTAATGCTGGCACACATAGTACTCGAGGAATTAGAATAGAGTTCAATCATACACTTATTACATCGAGTCCTCATAATGAGTAAGATTACACAAAAATAATATCGCTGAAGGCCATCTAAACTAAATAACTGCGGAAGCTTCGAAGGTAAATGAGTCCATCAACTCCAACGGCATAGTTGAGTGCAAGACAATGACCTATCGCACCTTATTCATCGTCTGAGTAGTCTGCAACAAGAGATGTCGCAGCCATGTAGGTCAGCACATTGAATATGCTGGTAGAGTTACACTGTAAAGCAATGAATGCAAGAACTATATCTACATGTAATATTTGGCTGGTGGAGACTCTAAGTTTATGATTTTGCATAAAGCTAGTTTTTCCCTACAACAAAGAAATAAATTTTATTTAAACTACTCCCAAGTTGTACCAATAATTGAGAAGGCTCCTCCAACTCAAATCCCAATTAACAAATATCATCATTAAACCCAATTCAATTAATTAAAGAGCGATGAGATCAACAATAATATCCAATTCCAGATACTCAAGCTGTCCATAACCGGGGACACGACTATCCATGATTAGTTTATACACTCTGCAGAGGCTGCACACTTTTCCCCACAAGACTCGACGGAATCCATGATCGGAAGATCGAGACATAGTCTTTCTGAAGCATTAACTCTCTAGTCCGGGTAGACTGGTACACCTACTTTCCCATTAGATCTGCTAGTCCACCTCTTTGAGAGCTCATACAACTTACTCAACTACGCTAGAGCCCATAATGGCTTGTGGCTGCACACGGAAGTTTCTAGGCATGAAATGTCATAAGATCCCTTTGAACCTGGGTGGCGAACCGAGGAAAATTCACACGGGTACTCCAGGAATTCCTAAATGGACAAACACTGGATTCTCTAGGTGCCCCAACCAATCCACCCAGTTGTGTATTAAAGTTGCCACCTTAATGTTATCCATGATTAATAACTCTCATAACTTCCATGTGAATCACGATCCAATCCCTGTCTACGAGCATGGCTAAGCAATAATAGAGCATAACGTATATTCTCGGGGTGATCAAAATGTATTAGGTTCCTACCTCAAGTACTACAACCAAACCACATGTTCCCAATCCTACGCATGCAAATATTTGAGGGGCAATACTAATGCATAGTAAAAACTGGGTATAGAAAAGTATGATCCAAGTGTAATTTACCTTGCTGACGATCTACAAACTCTAGAGATTCGTAGTAACAAGCTTCGCACTCCGGGTAATCTAGCATAGACAAACAGTAGCATACATAAGCAATCACTCAAAGGAAACAAAGAGAAATCAAGAAAAGATCCAAATCATACTCGATACAAGCAAATGACTAAACTAAATAGGAAACAAAACCTAACATCAATATTTTCATGTGGATTAGATCTTACAGTAGGTACATGCGATTAGCTATGATTTGCAAAAAGATTCAACTCAAACGGAATTACGAAACTCAAGATAGGAACGAAACAACATAGGAAGGAAACAAGATCGTTTACTAATCTGAACTAAACTCAGATTTTTAATTGTCAAAACCATGTTCAAGTTGGTTAACTGGAAAGAAGAGATCATTACTAATATTTAGGCGTTGGTTTCATCTAATTTGGATAAATGAGCAAAAAGTTACGCTAACAGAAACTAACGAACGAAAGCATTATCTAACAGATCTCAACGAATGAACGTTCGCTAATTAAACCAAGCTAATAAAATAAACTGGTTCAAAAAATAAACCAAGAAAACCTAAAAAAATCAGGACGTGTTTTCGACGGTTGTACCGGTTGAAAAAAAAACGGTGGCGGCTTCGGCTAGGCGACAACAACGCGGGGGCGACAGCGGCAGCGTGGGCGGGAGTAGGCGTGAGCGGGTGGCGGCGCGAGGCGGTGGTGCGGGCGACTCAGGCGGCGGTGGCGCGGGCGCTGCGGCGGCTGTGTGATGAGGATGCGAGGGTGGGTCGGGTCCCGGCCCTTATAAAGGGGACCCGGGGGCTTGCTTGGGGGAGGGGGTGCGGCGGCGATGCGGAATCCTAGAGGACTCCGACGATGGCTCGGGGTCGGACTTCCGTGCGGGGAAGGCGGCAGCGCGAGCGGGCCGGCTGGGCTTCGGCCTAGTTCGGTCCGAAACTTTTTTTAAGAAAAATTTCATCGCGAAGAAAAATCCTAATAAAATATAAAAAAATTCTAAAAATTCTAGAAATAGTTTTCACCATCCAAACCTAATATTTAGGACAACGTGAACATTTTTCTGGACTAAATGCAATTTTAAAAAATGCATGTTTTTCTCTAATTCAAATAAAATAGGAAATAAAATAATAATTTGATTTTAAAGTTTCTTCTCCAATATTTCTCTTCCGTTGAAGAAGTCATTTTATCTTCGCTCATTTTTTTTGTAATTGGAAAATAATTGTAGAGAAAATATTAAAATAAAATTGATCCTCTTTTCAAATTTGAACTAAATTCAAATATGATTTATTTTGTGAAACCTCCAACTCTCTCCTTGGGTCCTTGAGTTGCTTAAGATTTCTAGGATCACAACAAAATGCAAATAAAATATGGTATGCATATGATGATCTATGTATAACATCCAAATTTGAAAATTGGGATGTTAGCATGGCATTTAATAATTGACACGCGGGTCATACAATGAATTAAAGACAACCCTATGGCACCTGCCAATTGCCGTACTCATCGACATGCAACTCGTGATGATGCGGAGCATCCTACGGTCATCCCCATGGACCTACCTTCGTCTCCTACGACACCACATGGACCAACGACTAGAGCTCGAGCAAGGACTATTGAATCTAAGGTGAACTCGCTCCTCTTCGAACTTACATACTCCACACGTGAGACATGGCTACTACCTCAAGCGGAGACCATGTGTGTGATCAGGTACTTGGAGGGAAGCCTTAGAGCAACTACGCCCAATGGACAAGACGACAAGGACACCCAGTGTGAGGACCAAGAGGAAGAAACACCAAGAATCTAGAGATACCGGACGACTGGTACTCGTCGGACGTCTGATGCCTGGAAGCTCCACCAGCCAGAAGGTCCAACTAGTGAATGCTACAGCGGCCGGACGATCGACAAGTACCGGACGTCCGACACACTCTAGCGACCGGAGGTCTGACCTTCTCCGGATATCAGACGCCTTTAGTCCAGAGCCAAAATGCCAGAAGACCAAGCCCTTCTGGACGACCGATGCTCCGGAGATCCGACCCCATCCGGAAATCCCACAAAGATGTTACAGAGCCAAAACTTCAAAAGTCTGACCCTTACCGGACGTCCGTACCCTTGCGACCACCAGACGACCGGTAACGGTCGGGCAACCGGCGCATGTCTGCGCATAGAGACTAGGGCCGTGGCCCACGTACCCCTTCGCCCCTCGAGACTATATATACTCCTCCACCTCCACCATTTTAGGGTTAGCATAGTGATATCTCATTTTAGAGATAGAGCTTTGCTCATCCACTTGTACCCCTACTCCATTGGAGACCAAGGCCTCCTAGGAGAAGATCCCCCAAGTGGGTTCAAGACCCCCTTGTGGGAAGATCCCCTAGTGGATTCAAGACCTCCTCCTCAAAGATGAACTAGTTGCTTTTGTATCCCCCCCTCTATTGGATTTGGATCGTGTATATCTCTTTGTGAACTTGGATCTAGCACATGTGTAATCGAATCTATATGATTTAAGTGTTTCCTCTTGTTTCTCCCCTTGTGTTCTTCGTATGTTCTTCATATTCTTCGGGAATCCCCCTCCAAATCATGAAAGATCGGCCCCTAGGGTTCCACCCTACATCATCTTGGTTTCATGAGCCACATTGATCATGATTTTGGAGTCTTCCCCTTCGTTTTCTAGCCTATTTCTGTTGTGTTTTGTCCCAATTTTGAAAATCCCCACCAAAAATAGCGCCCATTTTTTTTGAGTTGTTGGTTTGATGAAGTTTTGTTGGATTTGATCTATGAATTTGCTGTGCTTCGGGTTGATAAAGGCAAAGGTGTCTCGTCTTCCGATGAGATAATGGCCATCGTTTTGGTGGAAGTCGACTTTGACGATCCGACTACGAACGAGCGAGGACGTCACGCCTTAGCAATGGCTAAACCAACTCCGAGAGGTTATTGACCACGCCGGAGCACGATCAACCTAACCACGAAGGTCTATTTCCTGCAAGCAAATGACGAACAAGCAAGAAACTAAGATTGCAATCTGGATATTGCGAATAAAAGAGGAAAGCTTTATTAATGAAGGTGGGGTTCTGTGACGTCTTGGTCTGGTCGTTGAACACAAATGAAGTACGCGAAGTTGCAGCTATGGCCAACTTTTAATCTAAACAAAACCCAAAGTCTAAACAGTGCCCTAAGGGATGTATATATGGAGGAAGAGGGGTGGAATTTCGTGGCACTTGGGGGAGGGGTCTCAAACCAACCATATCTCTTGTTTCCCCACACATACGGACTCTAAAAATAGCCTACACTTATGTATTTCGAAATTACATGGGCCTGGCCCAATAATAAGGTGACGCAGCACCTAGAATAGCTTCTGGACGAAATTTATGAAGTGGCATCTTGTATATTTCATCCCAGGCTTCATGCACTCATTATGGTGGCTTCAAAGTCCTGAAATCGTCACTTGTAACTCTGTTCTTGTTCCCCTTGCGCATGCCATCATCTCCATGCTTGGTCTTGCTCCAGTGTTCTTCCCTCTTATCCATACCAGGCCCTTCATTTGTAAGCAAAACAAATGTATCCAATTTAGTCAGCATCATATTCTCATGAACATTAGAATCATTACCAAAAAACGGAAGTACCTGATAATTTAATTGGCGCATGCGAGCTCTAGTAATTGGTCCAGTATATGTAGCAGTAGGGGCTGGGGGTGTAACAATGGTATTGATGTCCTCATCATCCTTCCCTTCTTGAAGTCCTTAACGGAAGCTCATCTTCCTCACCCAAATAAGGCTTTAAATCTGTAATGTTAAAAGTGGGACTAATCCCAAAGTCTGCAGGCAGCACATTGTTTAGCATCAAAATTAACCTTCTCCGAAGATGGAATAGGCAACAAATCAATAGGTGCATGAGGTAGAAAACCATACACAATTTCAAAAGGGCACATCTTAGTAGTAGAATGCAATGAACGATTATAAGCAAATTCAATATGAGGCAAGCATTCTTTCCACATTTTCTTATTATTCTTCAAAACAGCCCTAAGCATAGTAGACAATGTTTTATTGACTACTTCAGTTTGTCCATCGGTTTGGGGGTGACAAGTAGTACTAAAAAGCAGTTTAGTCCCCAACTTAGCCCATAAACATCTCCAAAAGTGGCTTAGAAATTTTGTATCACGATCTGAAACAATAGTATTTGGCACACCATGCAAGCGAATAATTTCACAAAAGAACAAATCAGCAACATTAACAGCATCATCACTTTTATGACATGGTATAAAGTGTGCCATTTTCGAGAATCTATCCACGACAACAAATATGTTATCCCTCCCCTTCTTTGTTCAAGGTAAACCTAAAACAAAGTCCATAGATATATCCTCCCAAGGAACACTGGGTACAGGCAAAGGCATATATAAACCATAAGGATGGAGTCGTGACTTAGCTTTTTGACATGTAGTGCAGCGAGCAACAAAACGCTCAACATCCCGTCTCATCTTTGGCTAAAAGAAATGTGTAGCAAGTATATCCTCCGTCTTCTTCATGCCAAAGTGTCCCATTAATCCTCCTCCATGCGCCTGCTACAACAACAAAAGACGAACGGAGCTAGCTGGAATGCATAGCTTGTTAGCACGAAACACAAATCCATCGTTAATGACAAACTTGTTCAATGTTCTCCCTTCTTTACAATTCTGCAATACATCTTAAAATTTAGCATCATGCACATATTGATCTTTGATGGTCTCCAAACCAAATATTTTAAAGTCAAGTTCAGAAAGCATAGTATAACGACGAGACAATGCATCAGAAATAACATTTTCTTCACCCTTCTTGTGTTAAATGACATAAGGAAAGGTCTCTATGAATTCAACCCATTTAGCATATCTATGATTCAGTTTGGCTTGACTTTTAATATGTTTCAAAGATTCATATTCAAAATGTATAACAAATTCCTTAGGCCATAAATAATGTTGCCACGTTTCTAAAGTGATAGAGGTGAGGGTCCCGATCTTTTGCTGAGATGATAACTATCGATTTGGTGGAGCTGACTTTGACGACCCGACTAGGAACGTGCATGCCGTTGTACCTTCGCAATCGCTAAACCAACTCCGAGAGGTTTTTGACCACGTTGGAGCAAGATCAACCTTACCATGAAGGTCTATTCCTGCAAACAATCGAAGAACAAGCAAGAATATGATAAAGCATCTGAATATTGCGAATATATATAAAGTATTGATAAAGGTGGGGATCCGAAAGCGGTCTTGGTCTGGTCGTTGGACACAAACGAAGTACACCAAGTTGCAATGGCTAACTTTTAACTAAACAAATCCCAAGGAAAATGATACTAGATGGATCTACTTATATAGGAGCAAGGGGTGGCGGCCAAGGAGGTGGGAGGACATCCCAAGGCAGCCTAAAACTAACCCTAGGTCTACAAGGCTCATGGGCCCAAGTGGAGGTGATGCAACACCTTTGGACTTGTAGTTTGACTCGGATTCTGCTGCAGTGTCAGATTGTTTCGTCGATAACTCAACGCTCCGGAAGGATTTTAAGGTGATTCCAATTGGGTTGGAAAGAGCATGAAATCTACTTTCCAACAAAAAAGAATCACCCAATTTGGAGTCCATATGAAAGAGTTCTTGGCGTTTTGAGTCAGGTAGCCTGTGAAGTCTGAATCTGAATCCAGAACGTGAGAGACTTGGACTCTATCTTCTCTTGGCCCAAACATGACGTGAGAGGACTTTTTGAACAGCACATAAACATATATTTTCCTCTTATCTTGATGTGTGGATTGTATGAATGTCCCATACACCTGCAATTAGAATTGACACAAAAGTTTGTGAAGTATTTTTGTCCTGGGTGACATAAATAAATTATTGCATAGTTTTCATTAGAAATCGCCTCACAAATATACATGCATGCAATATTTTTGGTCGTATCCAAGGTAGTCATGTCCTCATCATCCTCCCCTTCTTGAAAACAAAGTCGTCCTCGGTGTTTCTTAATCTGAAATGTGGCTAACAAAAGAGACAAGGTGTACTTGTTGTATATGTGTATGTCATCCATTTTTACTTCCCTTGGTTTTTGCACATATGACACATGTATACATGTGTAACCTTCATAGTTCATAAAATTTAAAGCCAAAATATTATCACAAGAAGTAGAAGGCATGAAAAAATTGCAACTCAGTTTGCACATATAAGCAAAGCTCTTATTCATTTCAAAAGGTTGACAATGTTCATCATTAAACCATCCTAACATTGGTGAATAAACCTTACTTGCATCAAATTTACATGCTACAACATGCTTAAATAAGCAAACATGCAATAGGTCATTGGTGACAGAATCATCACCAAGATTAGATGTCATATCAAAATGATTAAACGTTGGTTCTTTTGCATCAACAGTTAATTCAATGGGTGCACTCAAAATTGTTGGTATTTTAGTTGTTTGATCACTTGACGCATTCATGATAGTAACACAATTCTCTAAAATAGGTGGTGTGCCAAAATCAATAGGTAACTCAACACATGATGTATTCAAGTTAACTTGGCATGCATCATTCTCATGTGAAAGTGGAAAGTATGTACCTTTGTCATTACCTCTTACGATCAACTCAGATGATGTAGGCACTCGCGGTGGTGATGTGTCACATGGTGGAGATGAGGTAGTCCTCGCAACAACAGATGTGGTTGTCATAGTACGCCTATTAGTTGAAGAAACATTTGTATCAACACTTGGAATGTGCACTGCGTGCTTGTTCTCCTTGTGGGCAAAACATTGTTTTATTTCCTATTCAACTTTGCAAGCAAGATGAAACAAATGGTCCATAGGATAACATTCTTCATGAATTAGTATCTCTTGAATATCATGGTTTAATCCTCCCCAAAATCTATCCATAAAATCTTCTTCACTTTCTTCTAAAAATGAGTGCAACAATGAAGTTTGTAAATCATCATAATATTTTGTTACCTTGTTAGTGCCTTGTTTTAAATGTTGTAATTTTTTAATCATGCCACGAGTATAATGAACATCAACAAATCTATCTCTCAAGACAAGTTTTAAATCATCCCAAGTAGTAGGTATAAAATCAGGGTTTAACCGACAATATTCACTCCACCAAACTAAAGCAAAGCTACTGAAAGTACTAACCGCAGCTTGAGATTTTCCACGCTCATCAAAATTATGGGAAGCAAATATAGCATTTATTTTGTACTCCCATTCAATATATAAATCAGGCCTAAAACGACCAATAAATGGTGGCATGAAAACATTAACCTGATTATGTGCATTCTGATGTTGTTGCTCCTCTTGTGATGGTTGTTGTATTTTTTTAGGTGGTGGAAAATCTCCCACGATTATAAAGCCCAAGAACTAACAACTTCGGAACCTGCCATAGTTAGTAGAAAACAAGAAACAAAATCTGAGAATAATGTTCCTATGAACTACTAGGATGTGGTGGTAAAACGCTCACAGTATATAGCAAATATCAATATGTTACAAGTTCTTACCATGCAGCAGGTGGTGACAGGCAACCAGTGGTGTCAAATAACTCCGAAGATTGAGTAAAGCGATTGCCAGGAGAACGTAAGTATACATGGTATAGAAATATGTGGAGCTGGGTTGGCTATATATGGTAGAAAAAGATTAGCAATAATCAATTCAGAGATGCAATGTTGAATAAACGCTCAACGACGGTACTGTGCTGGTCCTAGGCTAGATCGGACTAGAGACGCAAGCCTAGAACACTAATGAGATCACGGCGTAGCACAACTAGCATCAATAAAGGATATGAAGTAGCTCTAGGCAGCAACATAAAAGTGAATATCACAATAGCAGTAAAGATAATGATGTGAAATAACTGCCAAGCAGGATATACCAACAACTTTCTCTCCAACTTTCCTCTGGAAACGTTTGTTCCAATTTTCTTATAATTTTACTAAATAATGGCACTGACCCAAGCTTTCAAATGCAAAAAGAACCACTCAATTCTGAGTTGATATGAGGACTCAAAAAATTCTAAAACTGGCATCAAAAACTGGAACAAGCTGTATTCGCGAACTTCCGAGGGCAAAAAGACCTATTTAGAAGCCGATTTTGAGGAGTCAAATATTGAACTAGCTTCTGCAACTATTTAGATGCGGCTCGACGCTAGCTTTTTATAAGTACTCACAGAGCCAAAACGGACTTCGTAGAGGCGAGTGCCTTGATCTTTTGATGAGATGATAACTATCGATTTGGTGGAGCTGACTTTGACGACCCGACTACAAACGTGCACGACGTTGCGCCTTAGCAATTGCTAAACCAACTCCTAGAGGTTATTGACCACATTCGAGCACGATCAACCTGACCAAGAAGGTCTATTCCCGCAGGCAATCAAAGAACAAGCAAGAATATGATAAAGCAATCTGAATATTGCGAATATAGATGAAGTATTGATAAAGGTGCGGATCCGAAAGTGATCTTGGTCTGGTCGTTGGACACAAACAAAGTACACGAAGTTGCAATTGCTAACTTTTAACTAAACAAATCCCAAGGAAAAAGCTACTAGATGGATCTACTTATATAGGAGCAAGGGGTGGCGGCCAAGGAGGTGGGAGGACGTCCCAAGGCAGCCTAAAACTAACCCTCGGTCGTACAAGGCTCATGGGCCCAAGTGGAGTTGATGCGACACCTTTGGACTTATAGTTTGACTCGGATTCTGCTGCAGCATCTGATTGTTAAGTCGATAATTGAACGCTCCGGACGGATTTTAAGGGGATTCCAATTGGGTTGGAAAGAGCACAAAATATAATTTCCAGCAAAAAAATAATCACCCAATTTGGAGTCCGTATGAAACATTTCTTTGTGTTTTGAGTAAGGTGTGTCTATGCAGTCTGAATCTGAATCCAAAACGTGAGAGACTTGGACTCTATCTTCTCTTGGCCCATAAGTGACGTGAGAGGACTTTTTGAACAACACATTAACTCATATTTTCCTATTATCTTGATGTGTGGATTGTATGAATGTCCCATACACCTGCAATTAGACATGACATAAAGGTTTGTGAAGCATTTTTGTCCTGGATGACATAAATAAATTATTGCATAGTTTGCATTAGAAATCACCTCACAAATATACATGTTTCCAATATTTTTGGCCGTATCCAAGGTAGTCATGTCCTCATCATAACGTCCGAACAAGAGCATATGATTCTTTATCATAAGTAGAATAGCTCAGACTAGGCTCACTCAATTTTTCAAAAAAGTATGCAACAGGTTTGCCATCTTGTAATAACACACCTCCTAGTCCAATTCCACTAGCATCACATTCAAGCTCAAAATTCTTATTAAAATCAGGAAGTTGGAGTGAAGGAGCATGTGTCAACTTATCTTTCAACACAGTGAAGGCTTCTTCCTGTGCGGTACCCCAAACAAAAGGCACATTCTTCTTTGTAAGCTCATTGAGAGGTGCAGCAATGGTGCTAAAATCTCTCACAAAACGCCTATAGAAACTAGCGAGTCCAAGAAAACTCCTCACTTGTGTGACTGTTTTGGGATGCGGCCAACTATCAATAGCTTCTTGGCTTTATCAACTTTAATTCACTGTGGAGTAACAACATAGCCAAGAAAAGATACTCGGTCGGTGCAAAACATGCACTTCCCAAGGTTACCAAACAAACGTGCATCATGTAGAGCAATAAAAATAGCACGTAGAAGTGCCAAATGTTCCTCCAAAGATCCGCTATAAATCAGTATATCATCAAAGTAAACTACCACAAATCGTCCAATGAAAGCACGTAAAACTTCGTTCATTAATCTCATGAAACTACTAGGTGCATTAGTTAACCCAAAAGGCATGACTAACCACTCATATAATCCCAACTTAGTTTTAAATGTTCTTTTCCATTCATCTCCAATTTAATATGAATTTGATGGTATCCACTACACAAATCAACTTTGGAGAATATTGTAGAGCCACTCAATTCATCAAGCATATCATCTAGCCTAGGAATAGGATGACGATAACGAATAGTAATATTATTAATGCCTCTACAATCAACACACATACGTGAGGTACCATACTTTTTTGGCACTAGTATGATAGGAACAACACAAGGACTAAGAGATTCGCGTATATAACCTTTGTCAAGCAGCTCCTATACTTGACGCATAATCTCCTTCGTCTCCTCTGGATTGGTACAGTATGGTGCATGGTTGGGTAGTGATACACCGGGAATTAAGTCAATCTGATGCTCAATCCCTTGAATAGGTGGTAATCCCAGTGGCACGTCTTGTGGAAAGATGTCAGCAAACTCCTGCAAAATGTTAGTGACAGCAGGAGGCAAAGAGGAAGGCACGTCCTCGAATAAAAATAGAGCATCTTTACACACAAAAGCATAGCAAACAGAATTGCTGAAATCTAGCTCATCAATATCAGATTTGGTGGCAAGTAAACATGCACTTTTCAATTTAATTTCAGAAACAATAGTAGATGGTTTATTATTAGGCTTCATTTGTTGCTTAAATTCTAAATGGAATCAGGAGTCATAGGAAGCAAAGTAATATGTTTATCCTTGTGAACAAGAGTATACTGATTGTTTATACCATGGTGTACAGATTTTTTATCAAATTGCCATGGTCTACCAAGTAATAAGGAACACGCTTGCATGGGTACCACATCACAATCAACATAATCAGCATATGTAGCGATACTAAAATGCACAGGTATAGTACATCTTACCTTAACCTTGTCACTATTGTTGAACTATTGGATGTAGTAAGGATGTGGATGTGGTCTTGTGGTGAGAGATAGCTTCTCCACCATCTCCATGCTAGCCAAGTTGTTGCAGCTCCCTCCATCTATAATGATGCGAATAGAACATTCCTTCACAACTCCCTTTGTATGTTACAAATTATGCCTCTGATTTTGCTTAGCTTGTGTGGCCTGCACACTCAAAACACATTGAGCAACTAAACCTTCATACCTGTCAGCATCTTCAGCGGCCAGGTATTGCATCTCATGATCAGAATCATCTCCACCGTGTTCTTCACTTGTAATAAGAGCCAAAGTCTCCTCATCATAGTCACTAGCGGACTCATACCCATCATCCTCAGTAGTAATCATCACACGCTTAGATGGGCATTCTCTCGCATAGTGACCTCCACCCTTGCAATGATGACAAATAATATCATTTGTTTCCCCTGTTGATGCCATGGATGAAGAAGATCTCTGCGCAGGCCCAGAAGGTGTGCTCTTGGCGGACGATGGTGGTGGTGCATGTTTTCTTGTATCTCAAATGGAGTTGGAGGAGGAAGTAGGCGGTGTTGCAACAGGACGGTTGGAAGGAGAAAATGTACGTGGCATCCATGATGAAGATCGTCCTGCAGAAAAATCAGTTCGTGCCAATGCATGTCGATCCTGCACTTCATGTTCAGCTTTGCAAGCAAGATGGAATAAACGAGTGATATTATTATACTCCTTATACTCGAGAATAGTCTGAATCTCTTTATTTAATCCACCCATAAAACGTGCAAGCATAGCCTCATTATCGTCAACAATACCACATCTAATAATGCCAGTTTGTAATTCCTGGTAATATTCCTCTATGGAATTTTTTTCCTTGTCTCAAACGCTGCAGTTTTTGAAGTAATTCACGTTGATAATATGGTGGAACCCAACGAGTACGTGAAGCAGTTTTCAAAGTAGCCCAAGTAGCTGGAATAGGATATAATCTACAATGTTCATACCACCATACACATGCAAAACTAGTGAAAGCACAAGCAGTAGCATCAACCCGTCTCTCCTCGGGATATTGTAAACATGTAAAATGTTGTTTAGTTTCTAACTCCAAAGATATATATCAGGAACATATCTACCCTCAAATGGTGGAATATTCAGTTTCAGTTTAGGAATATGGTCATGATCTCGTACCTGAGGTGGTGGTGCAGTCCTACCATTGCGACTATTTGCATGTGGACGACCTGGTGCTGGTGCTGGTGGTTGCACATAGTTCTGATTTTGATCAACCTCATCCTCATAATCGCCCACGTAATCATCCTCCTCCGCAGCAGTAGCAGGATCCACAGAAGTATCACACAACAGTAGCAGTGACACCAGAAGTTTGGTCATGCTCAAGAGGAAGACGGCTCTCTCGATAGAGGGCTGTTTCGCAACGTGGAGGTGGTTGTTGTTGTTGTTGCAATGGTGTAGGAGAGGTTGTTGATGGTTGTGGTACACACGCGAGTACTTCATCAAACTTGGCGTCCAACTTGGTGCCAATTGTCTTCTCAATGTCATCAATCCTCTCGAGTGCCTTTCCAAAGCTGGCCATCACATCTTCCACCTGTTGACCTAACATTTGCTAAAATTTATCATCAAGCTCTTTATTCGTCATGTTCTCCTAGTCAATCTCGTCGGCTTGTGATCCTGCCATGGTGAGCAGCAATAGAAACACACAAGAATATGAACCTACAGACTACTAGAAATTGGTGGTGGTGGGGTGTCACAAATCCGTCAAGCAAATCTCAAATTCTTACCACTTCTTACCCGGCAGCAGGTGGTGATCAGCAACCGTTGTAGTCAAAACTCTCAAAGCATGGATAGAGCAATTACCAGGGAGAGTCAAACGCACGACGTAGATGTATGTCCAGCTGGGAAGGCTTATAATATGGTAGCAAAAAGGGTCAGCAATAATCAATTCATAGATGCAAAGTTGAATAAATGCTCAACGACGGTACTGTGCTGGTCCTAGGCTAGACCGTGCTAGAGACACCGAGCCTAGAACACTAACAAAATCACGGCACGACACGTAATCAAGGGAGGAGCACACTCTGATTTTTTTCACTTTTTTTGCACTTTTTTCCTCTTTTCTTTTGCTCCGCAACAATTTTTTTTGAAAAAGTCTACAGATGGTCTAAAAACTGCCTAGCCTGAATTTTCTAGACTTAGTTTTTTTTAGTTTGGAACTATTTTTCTACTGCAAGTAGCACGGAAGTTGGGGAGTCTGACTTCGTCACGACTCGTAGTATCGCGTGATCTGGAACTCAAAAATAAAGGAACAAATACTGGACTCGCACTAGGACTGGTGGCGGAAATGAATCTGGTGGAATTCGGACTGGTGATTGTCGGTGTCAAAACCGGCAGATCTCGGGTAGGGGGTCCCAAACTGTGCATCTAAGGATCAAAGGTAACAAGGAGGCAGGGGACACGATGTTTACCCAGGTTCGGGCCCTCTTAATGGAGGTAATACCCTACTTCCTTCTTGATTGACTTTGATGAGTATAGGGGTTACAAGAGTTGATCTACCTCGAGATCGTAATGGCTAAACCCTAGATGTCTAGCTTGTATGATTATGTTCCTGCCCTACGGACTAAACCCTCCGGTTTAATATAGACACCGGAGGGATCTAGGGTTGTACAGAGTCGGTTACATAGGAAGGAAATTATGTGATCCGAATGCCAAGCTTGCCATCCACGCAAAAGAGAGTCCCATCCGGACACGGGGGAAGGTTCCTCTATCTTGTATCTTCATGGCCCATCAGTCCGGCCCATATCACATGGCCCGGACGGCCAAGGACCCCTTAGTCCAGGACCCCTCAGTAGCCCCTGAACCAGGCTTCAATGACGATGTAACCGGCGTGCGGACTGTCTTCGGCATTGCGAGGCGGGTTCCCCTTTTCTAAATACTTCAACATAGTTTTCCGCACACAAGAGTTGTGTTCGGGCTTGCTTAACACGTACAACCCTAAAAAAGTAACAATACTTAAAAATAAGTCACGTCCATGGGCCACTTTTTCAGCGAGATGTTATGTTCTGGCCTTTATATTTATTCTGAACCGTTTTACTACCTTGTTTCGTATTTTGAGGTACGGCCAGTGACACGTCTTGTCGAAGTAGAGATCGTGTCCCCTTATTACGAGATTCTCATCAATAGGGGGTTTGGGTAATCCAACCATGCCGTTCACACGTCCCCTTGGGAATATGCAAGATTTAAGGCTTGTGAGGGGGCGCTTGATATTCGCTGCCCCTATAAGAGGACAAAAGACCCATCTGTTCACCTCACGCCTTCTCCTTCCTCTGCCTTTCAATCCCCCGAGCTCCATCGCCCAAGTTCCAAACTTTTCCTTCCACCCCAGCTTTCTAGTAATGGCCGGATCTGGCTTCCAAGGCAAGTGGATGGCCTCCTCCGTGATGGAGAAGAACATCCAAGATCTATGGGGGGCGAGGTACCTGATGGCGGAGATAAAAAAATAGGCTTCCAACCCCCGGGCAGATCATCCCCACCCTAGAGCCCGGCGAAAGGGTGGGTTTTCTCCCCCATTTCCTCCGAGGACTCGGATTCGCCCTTTACCCCTTCGTCTGAGGTATTATGTATTACTACGGGCTGGATTTTCATGAACTGGCCCCGAATTCCTTCCTCCACATCTCGGCGTTTATCGTCGTTTGCGAAGCATTTCTTCACGTCCCTCCACACTTCGGCTTATGGCTCAAGGTTTTCAATGTGAAGCCGAAGGTGGTGGAAGGTCAACACATCGAGTGTGGCGGTGCCATGGTGAGCAAGCTCAACAATGTCACCTAGCCCAAAGGAAGATTTGTAGACATCGTCAGGGTGTGGCAGCAGGAGTGGTTCTACATCACCGAACCCCATAGCACCAAGTGGGCCGCCGCTCCTGCCTTCAGATTCGGACCTCCACTGTGGCTCGCATCCTGGACCAACAAGGGCCTAGATTGGGGGTCCCTCGACAACGTGTCGGCGCCGCAGAAGCGCGTCAAGAGCATGATAGACAAGGACATCACCCTTGCCGATTTGATTCAAGTGATGCTCATCCGCCGAAATCTCCCTGCCAACGACGGGCCCTTAAAATGTGGGAGTTCAACCTGGAGGGAGAACAGACTCTGCGACACTTCTATGCCACGACGCACAAGAAGATTTGGAAGTTGCTTGTCAAGAAGTAGAAGACGTGGCCACAGACGTCTGACGACACCGGGCTCAACTGCAACAATCCGGCCTCCCCAGTAAGTATCATTTTGCCGAACACTATTTAACTTGTCAATCTTAGGGAGGGGTCCTGAAAATTCCATCTCCTAAACAGGACTGGATAAAAAAGGCTGAGTGGATTAAGTGTTCGGCCCCGCTCCCTAAAAATCTAGACGATCCTTTGTTAATGAAGATGCCGCTCCCGGCACCCTATCAGGCGCCGGCGAAGAAGGACAAGAAGAAGAAGAAAACCAAGGAGGCCCCAAGCGACCTCCATCCCGATGAGACTTCAGACGCCGTGTCCAAAGGAACCAAAGCTCCTTCCTCTGGCGAGGAAGACGATGACGACAAGGAGGAGGAGGCGAAGGATGAGGAGGAAGCAAAGAACCCTCCTCTCAAGGGAAAAAAGAGGGCGGCCTCCGTAGATGCGGAGGAGGGAGCGCCCAAGAGGGGAAGGGTGTCCCTTTCTGATGACTCCGATTCAGGCACCGAGGACGCTCCCAAGCACCGCTCACGCACCAAGCCCCTTGCCGAATCGTGAGTACTTTCAGATGCTTTATATACATTTAATCCTCTTTACAGATTATAAGAATGATATCAAATTTAACATCACAGTCTGGCTCGTGACGTTCCCCAAGGATCGTCGTCATCAAGGGATCTTTCACTGGACAAGATGGAGAGTGAGATGCCTCCACGGGCTTCCTCGCCTCCTAGGGCGGACGATACCGAGGTGTCATCTCAAAGGGTTTCTCCGGGCCCCGGAGAAGTGTGGGAGACGACCAATACGGCACTGGAAGTTGCCGAGGACATGGGGGCGCAACCCTATGGAGACCGGCCATGGGGATCCTGGGTCATCGGATCCTCAGCCAGATACCGTTTCGGAGACCCATATAGTCCCGGAATCGGATCGACGGTCCCCTCTGCAAGAGGGGAGAACATCGGCTTCTACCAATACAGAGGCGTCGAACAAGCTGATGGATGCACTGCAAGGTGCATCTGTCTTGGAAGAGCACCGTGCCTTAATGGGTACGGTGGTTGAAAAAGTTCGGCCCGCTAAGAACGGACTGGATGAAGACTTCGCGAGCCTACTAACCGGCTTCGAGGTATACAATGTAATGTCTTTTAGCCGCTTTACATAAAAATCCATCTATATATAGATAGTAGCCCCTAAGACTCTGTTTGGCCATTGAAGGAGGGCCAATAGATGGTCTATGTTTTTCCGCATGAAATAACATACTTAGCCTTTTTTGATAATCAACAGGCTTCACTGTTAGTGGCGACCGCTCAGGCTGCTGAAGTTTCCGAATTGAAGCGGAAACTACAGCTGGTTGATGAGGACAACATCCAGATTAACAAGCGGCTCGACGAAGCGCAAGGTTTGTTTCAAGTGCTCCATATTCCACCAAATTAGTTTTGCAAATGCTAAAGTGAGGCTCACACGCCATTATACGCATAATGGCAGATGGCGCTATGGAGGTCGAGGCCCTCCGAAGTGACCTTGCCCGCGCAAAGGAGCAGGCAAGTGTGAGCAATGCGGCCGCTGAAAAAGCGGCTATCGATTTGAAGGAGGAACAGGCCGCATGGAGTCAGTTCGAGGAGTGCGTGTCCAAGATTGAGCAAGAGCTCAAGGGCGCGACTCGCAAGTGCGAGCTCCTTGAGAAGGACAGTAAAGCAGCGGCAGCTGAACTCACCAAGATTCTTCAGGACGCCCAAGAGGCGAGGTCCGAATCCCGCGCAGCTCGTGAGGAGCTTCGACATGCCGGATAGATAGCGGCTGGTAAGCCCTTTCTTTTACAATCTAAGTTTGGCACTCAGAGGTATGCCTTACTTAATCGGCTATGGAGTTCTCCAGACCCCTTTGCAGATCTACCGAAGAGCACCGCTGACGCAGCGCAATTCTACCGAGCACGGGAGGGGCATGCGACAGAGAAGCTGTTCTAGTCGCAATATGCGACGCAAGAGAGGTCGACGCTGCTGAACGACCAGATGGCGCAGTGGGCCGAGCTGCACAAGATGTCCGGAGCAGCCATGAAGGAGGTTATACTCCGGCTGTGGCCGGCTGAATCCGTTCCGAGCTCTTATTTTCGCCTGGTGCAGCGACTCGTTGACGTTGTGCCCCGCATTGAGGCTATCAAATGGTCGGTGTGCATAGAAGGTGCACAAAGGGCTTTCGCCCATGTCAAAGTGCATTGGGCCAAGGTGAAGGTCGCCGTTGTCGCGGTGGAGGGTCCTCCCGAAGGCAAAGACCACTGCACTCCGGAACATTATTTAAACAACGTCCTAGAGGGTGCTCGTTTGATAGAGGGTCAATGCTGAAAGGACATCATATTCGAATAAATGTATCCGAACGACCCTATCGTGTGTATTATGGATATTTAAGGCGTTGTAATATATTTGCATGATTATCTAAAATTGATTTCCTCCTGTGCGGCCGTTTATTTTGAATGCCTGAGAGTTTTCCAGTCGTCGGCTTCGACCCCCACGTAAATACTATGGGGGTGTTTGGAATGGCACATTAACACTCTTGACCCAACGTCTTGGTCTGTGACGGAGGTGTCAGTGCATCGAACCAGGCAATCGGACTATACGGCTTTACCACTCTCACTTAGCCATATGAGTTTGACGATGGGGCTATGAAATAGCCCCTGGTACGTATTTGTCTATCCAAATGCGGATGTGTTACGTGTAAGACTGAAAAAACAGTCCTTTGTTTAAAACAGAAAAAATTGTTAAAGATTTAGTAAGTCACCGAACGGCTGACCAGCTCTCGCCTCATCATGACCATCATTTATTGGCTTTCTCTACTGAGGTGCTTAATCGGATGAACCAAAAACACAATCGCAGTAGTTCTCCCTTTACTACCCTAGCCGAACAAACGGAACATAAGGTAGCAAACACAGGAGCCGGGCAACCCAACTATTGATCAAAGACATGATTCGGAGCCGATGCATATAATGCCAAGATCGGGACGCCGAAGTGTGCTACAAAGCTATTCGGGCTTTCGTTTAGTGGCTCATGAATGGCCGTATAGAGCCCATGGCAATGGGTGTCGACGGTTGTGTGACAACTAGAGAGACGGACTACAGTTTTATAAAGTTGATACCGAAAGAATTGTCACTACTAGAATCTGGTTGATACATCAAGACGTGATCTTACAGGGGGTACCATTAGCACCAAAATCATTTTACATGCCAGGGGTCGAATAATAAAGAGAAAAGCTCAGTACAGGTCCCTTTAAGTAAGGTTTGATCCGAAGAGTCCTTTAGATGTCATGCCACACGTCTGCGCTACTTTCGTCCTGTAGAGAGGAGTTCCTTAAAAGAAACGGTCTTCTGGTTGCTGTCCGGAACCGGGCTCGGGGTGAGTCCTTGTAAGTCCGTCGGATACATAGGCTCGAATGCACCTGTGATAAAGAGGGTAAGCAAAAAGAAGGTGGGAGATTGTATAGGGTCGAGCCATACTATAGACCTTCCCGTATTGTGCCTCCGCCGATGCCCAAGGTATTTTGAGTGCGTAGTGATGCAAGAGCGGTACAAATTCCGTGGGTGTGTGCGGCGAATGAAGAAGGTGGAACTGCTAGTCGAGCTCTGGACGTACCGAGCTACTAGGTTGCGGGACTGATCGGACTCTTTTAACAATGTCTAGCACCCTGATGATCGATGAGGTGTGCGGTGTAAGTAGGTCGCTTTGTGCCTCGGCTGCAAGAGCTGCGGTGTTCTCCTCTGTGCGGAGGGAGCATTCTGTGTTGCCATTTACTATTATGACGTCACGTGGACTGAGCTTCCTGAGCTTTAAATAAGCATAGTGTGGCACCGCATTGAATCGAGCAAAAGCGGTCCGTCCGAGCAGTTCGTGATAGCCACTTCGGAAGGGTACGATATCGAAGATCAAATCTTCGATGCGGAAGTTATTGGGTGAGCCGAAGATGACTTCCAATGTTATTGAGCCCGAGCAGCGGGACTCTACGCTGGGTGTTACTCCTTTAAAGGTAGTTTTAATGGGCTTGATCCTTGACGGATCGATACCCATTTTGCGGACGGTGTCCTGATAGAGCAGGTTAGGCTACTGCCGCCGTCCATGAGGACTCGCGTGAGATGGAATCCATCGATGATCGGATCAAGGACCAAAGCAGCCGATCCTCCATGACAGATACTGGTTGGGTGGTCCTTTCGATCGAAGGTGATCATACAAGCCGACCATGGGTTGAATTTTAGGGGGACCGGCTCTACGGCATAGACATCCCTTAATGCACGCTTGCGCTCTCGTTTGGGGATGTGTGTGACATAGATCATATTAACCGTTTTGACCTGGGGTGGGGGGGATTGCTTCTGTCCCCCTGTGTTCGATGGGCGAGGCTCGTCGTCGTCGTCCTTGTTGGGCGGCCTTTTCCCCTTGTGTTCGGCGTTAAGCTTGCCGGCCTGTTTAAATACCCAACAGTTTTTGTTGGTGTGATCGGCAGGTTTATCAGAGGTGCCATGAATCTGGCAAGGCTGATCGAGTATCCTGTCCAAACTAGATGGACCATCTTTATTTCCTTTGAATGGCTTCTTCCGCTGACTGGATTTTGAGCCACTGAATCTGGCGTTCACCGTCGTGTCTTCGGTATTGTTTCGACGCTTGTTCTTGTCGCGTCGTGGTTTGCCATTGCCGTCTCTGACTTCAGAGGTGCCTGGGTCGCTGGTGCTATTGCTTCTACGAGCGAGCCAGCTATCTTCTCCCGCGCAAAAGCAAGTCATAAGTGCGGTAAGGGCTGCCATGGACTTCTGTTTCTCTTCGCCGACGTGTCGGGCGAGCCACTCATCTCGAACGCTGTGTTTGAAGTCCGCGAGGGCTTCAGCGTCTGGACAACCCACGATCTGGTTCTTTTTAATTAAGAACCTGGTCCAGAGCTTCCGGGCTGATTCACCGGGTTACTGGATTATGTGACTAAGGTCATCGACATCCGGGGGCGTACCTTGGAAGTTGTCTCTAAAGGCATCCTCCAAGTCTTCCCAGCTTCCAATAGAGTTTTATGGGAGGCTATTCAGCCAATGTCGTGCTGGTCCCTTGAGTTTTAGGGGGAGGTACTTGATGGCATGCAGGTCATCACCGCGGGCCATGTGGATATGGAGAAGAAAGTCTTCGATCCATACTATGGGATCTGTGGTACCATCGTACTATTCGATGTTTACGGGTTTAAACCCTTCTAGGAACTGGTGCTCCATTACTTCATAGGTGAAACATAGAGGGTGTGCGGCTCCTCTGTATCGGGCGATGTCACGACGCGGTTCAGATGGAGTCTGTATGCGGTTTTCGGCCCCGTGTGAAGTTGTGTTTATCGCGCCAGGCCTGATGGCCGTCTTCTTTCGCTGGTGCACGCCCTCGTGATCCATAAATTGATCTGGTATGACCGACTCTATTGTCCAAGTCTTGGCACAGGTCGTGCATGCGTCCTACGATCGTTGTTTCTCTGCCACTGGGGAAATGTGGCGCGATTGGTGTTCGACTTGTGTTGTCGCTCTGTCCCGACCACAAGGTGGTCGGTCAGGTCTATCAGCTGTGTTACACGCTATCGGTATAGGTTCTGGACCTCCCCGTCGAATTGGGAGAGCAACCTGCATTTTGGATAACTTTTAGTTGGGCACTCGAGGCCGTATTCCTCGGCTGCTAGGACATTAATCCATCTGTCGTTGAGTAAATCCTGATCGGCTTGGAGTTGCTGCCAATTCTTTTTCAGGCTTCTGGCCATGGCTATTAGCTGGCGCTTGAAGCGCTCTTGTTCGAGGGGGTCCTCTGGTATGATGAAGTCTTCATCGCCCGGGCTCTCATCCTCTTTGGAGGTCGGTAGGTAGTTACTATCCTCCGAGCCCTCGTCCCCGATAGGATCATCAAGGTTGACTTGCCCCTCTTCACCATCATCCTGCTCGGATGTTGGCTCGACAGGGGCTTCTTGGTCTTCGGTGTTATCCTGTGTTACTATCTTTTCCTCGGTGTGGTTTAGAGCGGCGCCGCTGACGACGGCGCCTTGGTGGTGCCACAAGAGAATTATTCTCGACTGGGTCCTTCCCACCTTCGCCATCATCCTATTTGGGTGTTTCCACCATATACACGTCATATGTGGAAGTAGCCGTCCAGCATCCGGTGAGCAGCGGGTTCTAGCTTTGCTCTTCTCCAACATCGTCATCCATGTCATCGATGTCCTCGGAGGCGTGATCAAGCATGTCAATTAAGTCCTCGACAGTGGCTATGAAGTGGGTGGTGGGTGGGACATAAAATTCCCCGCTCTCAACCCCTTGCGGGCCGGGCATAGTTCGGCAGTGATCCTTCTGTAATGGCGAGAGACCGCATTAAGTCCAGAGCCTCGTTTAAGGGCGAGGTATGGAAAGGGAAGCGAGAATCTGTGGAGCAGGGAGGGACAGGAGTTCCCTGACTGAGCTCGTGTAACATAGACCTCGAGAGTTCGGAGCTGGTGCACGGAGGTGAGTTTGGCTCGGTAAGGATAAAAGGGGCCAGGAGTGATTCCGGGCTGGCCGATGAAACCGCGTCTTCGGTGTTGAGCTCTATGGCTGCAAAAAGGCCGACGGGCTCTAAGATCCCGACTTCGGACTCGGCGAGGAGTTCTGGATCTGAGGCCAGAACTGCGGTTGAGGCCGCGAACCCTTGGAAGATCAGGTCTCCTGAGATATCAGCAATGTAGTTTAGGTTTCCGAAACTAATCCGGTGACCGGGGCGTAGCTGTCGATCTATTCCAGATGACCAATCAAATTGGCACACAGTGCGAAGCCACCAAATATGAAGATTTGGCCAGCGAGAAAAGTCTCCTTCAGGGCGGAATTGTTGTGGATGGTTGATGGAGCCATCGAGCCTTTTGGTGACGACACAGTGGAACTCTCAATGAAAGCACCAATGTCGGTGTCAAAACCGGCAGATCTTGGGTAGGGGTCCCGAACTGTGCGTCTATGGATCAAAGGTAACAAGGAGGTAGGGGACACGATGTTTACCCAGGTTCGGGACCTCTTAATGGAGGTAATACCCTACTTCCTACTTGGTTGACTATGATGAGTATAGGGGTTACAAGAGTTTATCTACCTCGAGATCGTAATGGCTAAGCCCTAAATGTCTAGCATGTATGATTATGTTCCTACCCTACGGACTAAACCCTCTGGTTTATATAGACACCGGAGGGATCTAGGGTTGTACAGAGTCGGTTACAAAGGAAGGAAAGTATGTGATCCGAACGCCAAGCTTGCCATCCACACAAAGGAGAGTCCCATCCGGACACGGGGAAGGTTCCTCTTTCTTGTATCTTCATGGCCCATCAGTCCGGCCCATATCACATAGCCCGGACACCCGAGGACCCCTTAGTACAGGACTCCCTCAGTGATGATGGTCTATGATGGGCGGTGGAGCATGGACTGGTGGCGAATCTGTGGTGGAGGTGGACTCAGATTGGGGTGATGGTGACCTGATTGATGTATATGACTCAGATTGGTGGTGGATATGTGGTGGATGTATATGGACTCGGATTGGCAGCGGATATTTGGTGATAGTATATGGCGGTGGCGATGACGATGGTGTGGCGGCGACGTGAAAACCTATGACCAGAACTCGAAACTCTAAGGTAACTAGATGCTAAGACCATCAAGTCGACACGATGATGCAACCGCAAATTCAACCAAGCAAAACACTAAAAATATTATGCAAAGGCTCAGATTGGTTCAGATATGATGACCTAACCCTAATTTTTTGTTTTGGCTTTTTTGTGGACTATAGGTATGAAGAACAGACTCGATCTAAACTATGAAAGACTGGAAAATCTCACCAAGCAACCTGGAAATCTGATACCACTTGATAGAGGCAAAGGTGTCCCATCTTTCGATGAGATGGTGGCTATCGTTTTGGTGGAAGTCAACTTTGACGATTCGACTACAAACGTGCGAGAATGTCGCGCCTTAGCAATGGCTAAACCAACTCCGACAGGTTATTGACCACGCCGGAGCACGATCAACCTGACCACGAAGGTCTATTTCCCGCAAGCAAACAAAGAACAAGCAAGAAACTAAGATTGCAATCTGGATATTGTGAATAAAAGAGGAAAGTTTTATTAATGAAGGTGGGGTTTTGTGACATCTTGGCCTGGTCGTTGAACACAAATGAAGTACGCGAAGTTGCTGCTATGGACAACTTTTAATCTAAACAAAACCCAAAGTCTAAATGGTGCCCTAAGGGCTATATATATGAAACCCCCAACTCTCTCCTTGGGTCCTTAAGTTGCTTAAGATTTCTTGGATCACAACCAAAAGGCAATAAAATATGAAATGCATATGAATGATCTATGTATAACATCCAAACTTGAAAATTGGGATGTTACAAACCTACCGCCCTTAAGATGAATCTCGCCCTCGAGATTCGGGTTGGTCAGTAAAAATGTGTGGGTGGTCCTTGCGGAGGTCTTCTTCTTGCTCCCAGGTCGCTTCCTCCTCGATATGGTGGCTCCACTAAACTTTGCAAAACTTGATAACCTTGTTGCGAGTAACTCGGCTGGAAAACTCGAGAATCTTGATTGGCTTCTCTTCATAGGTCACATCACTATCCAACTGAATTGCTTCCAGTGGCACTGTATCTCTCAGAGGAATGTCGGCCATCTCTGCGTGGCACTTCTTCAACTGGGAAACGTGAAACACATCGTGAACCCTTGACAATCCTTCGGGTAATTCCATCTTGTAGGCAACTTCTCCCATGCGTTCCAAAACTCTGATGGTCGCACAAAACGTGGTGATATAGCTTTCCCTTGACTCCAAAACGCTTAAATCCTCGAAGTGGGGACACACGAAGATATGCTCTGTCTCCAATTTCATTGGCTACCTCTTTGCATTTAGTATCTGTATAACTCTTCTGCCTGGATTGGGCTACCTTGAGTCTGTCCTGAATCAATTTAACCTTCTCCTCAGAATCTCTGATTAAGTCTGGTCCAAACAACTGTCAATCTCCAACTTCATCCCATGATAATGGTGTTCTGCACCTCCTTCTGTACAAAGCTTCGAAAGGGGCCATCTTCAAACTGGCTTTGTAACTGTTGTTATAGGAGAACTCTGCATAGGGCAAATTATCATCCCAACTAGATCCATAATCTAGCACACAAGCTCTCAACATCTCCTCCAGAATCTAGTTGACTCTCTCAGTCTGTCCATCTGTCTGTGGATGAAAGGTTGTACTGAACTCTAGCCTGGTACCCAAAGTTTCATGTAACTGATTCCAAAACTTTGAAGTAAACTGTGTTCCTCTATCTGATACAATGGTCCTCAGAACTCCATGCAGACATATGATCCTGGTCATGTATATCTTCGCCAACTTAGCACTCGTATAAGTTGTCTTGACAGGGATAAAATGGGCTACCTTCGTCAAGTGATCAACTACAACCCAGATAGAGTCATAGCCCGAACGGGTCCTGGGTAATCCAGTGATAAAATCCATGCCAAGTTTATCCCACTTCCATTCGGGTATCGGCAAAGGTTGTAGTAGCCCTGCTGGTTTCTGAAGCTCTTCCTTTACTCTCTGACATACATCGCATACTACTACATACTCGACAATATCCTTCTTCATTCCTGTCCACCAGAAACTTTCCTTCAAACCCAGATACATCTTGGTGTTGCCTAGGTGAATCGAATAAGGCGAAGCATTATCCTCCTGAAGAATCAACTTCCTGATCTCAGTGTTGTTAGGCACATAAATACGATCCTGAAACCATAAAGTGTCGTGCTCATCCTCATGAAATCCTTTAGCCTTTCCTTTACTCATCCTTTCCTTTATCTCAGCAATCTCCTTGTATGTCTTCTGGGCTTCTCTGATCTTACCCAACAAAGTGGATATTTCCAATGCTGCAACATAACCTCTCGGAACTATCTACAAGCGTAACTCTCGAAGGTCCTTGGCTAACTCCTTAGGTAATCCTCCGGTAATATCCTATGAGTCCAACAAAACTTATGATTTCCTCCATTGAGGTGGGTGCCAACCATTTAGTGACAGATGCAACCTTGGTAGGGTCTACTGCTATTCCTTCTCCGAATATAACATGTCCGAGAAATCCAACTTCCTTCAACCAAAACTCACTTTTTTTTTGACTGTGAACTGTGGGGAAAACCCCCACAGCATATCAAAACTTTATTATTAAAGCCAGACAACAGTTACAACAACATGATTACAAGAGGTAACCGAAAGGAAAGGAGAAAAACAAAATAAAAAAGAAAAGGCTAAAACTTAAGGTGGCAAGAAAGAAATCCACTTGAGTAACTCATCCTTGTATCCAGATTTGATTCGATGCTGCATCAGAGTAATATCATGCCTGAAAGCTCCTCTCCATTTGTTGAAACTTGCCCTCTCACCTCTGAACACTTTGGCATTTCTGATGATCCAGATATTCCAGCAGGCAATAAATACTACTTCATTGAAAAAGGGCTTATCAAAACTTCTCCTTGCCTGGATGACTAGGTCAGACATTGAAGTTCCAGCCGACCAATCGATCTGCAAATAATTCCAAACTCTGACACTGAAATTGCAGTTGAAGAAGAGATGGTCTCTGGTTTCTCTCACTTGAAGGGGGCATAGCCTACAAGTAACACCATCATCCATGTGCCAGTGCCTTCTATCAACCATATCCTTAGTGTTGAGTCTATCCATGATGAGCATCCATGCAAAAACCTTGATCTTGATAGTGCAAGAGTATTTCCAGATCCACCACAGCAAGTGGTTGAATGTTTCATTCTGAAAAACATGACCATAGAACAGCTTAGGTTTGTAAACCTTTGAAGAGCCCTACCAGAACCATAAATCCTTACAAGTGTCATCTCTTGTATGGGAGACCAACATATTTCTTATCAAGTTTAGCTCATCAAAAGCTTGAGCAGACAAAGGTAGGTGAAAGTGTTGGTACAAGTCTATTGAATTGAAGATGGCCTTAACAGAAATCCATGGATCCTTGGCAAAAGAGAATAATCTTGGGAATCTAGACTGCAAGCTAGAAATTTCATTGCCAAGATTCTAGTTATCAGACCAAAAGAGGGAAGTGTCCCCAGCATTGACCTGCACCCAGGAGCAGTCCCTAAAATTCTGCAAGACCTTACAAATATCCTTCCACCAAAAAGAGCCACAAGAAGTTGTTCCCTGGGGCATGCCATCATGATAATATGAGTCCCAAATTAAGGACACCCAAGGTAGGTCTTTCCTGTTGAGAAAGTTACTAGCATGCTTGAGAAGCAAAGCCACGTTTTGAACACCCAGGTTCAAAATACCAAGACCACCCTTGTTTTTTGGTCTACAAATCAAATCCCAAGCAGCAAGAGATGGAGCAGGCTCCTCCTATTTTTTCTCCACAGACATTGCCTTTGAATTCTTTCCAACTGCTTGAGGATTCCAGCAGGAACAGCCAGGCTGCCCATAAAGAAGATTGGCATGGAAGACAAGGCAGAATTTAAGAACTGCAGCCTCTCATCTTGATTAAGGAAGGAGGAGCTGGCAGTCATTCTCCTCTCCACACAATCCACAAGAGGCATAAAGTCCACCATCTTTGGCCTTGTAGTACCCACAGGCAGACCAAGGTAAGTAAAAGGCATCTTTCCAATTTGGCATCCAAAAGCATAAGCAAGCTCAGTCATGACTGCATTTTCAACATTTATAGGAATGATAAAAGATTTATGGTAGTTGACATCAAGACCTGTGGACTGAGAGAACACCAACAGCATATCCTTCAGTGCTAGAAGTTGTTGCCTGTCAGCAGGGAGGATGATCAGAGTATCATCGGCATATTGAATGATAGGGTAGTCTTGGTCATGGTAGGGAATAGGTAACTTTAGGATCCCCTAGCTGAACATATCATTGATCACTGTTTGCAGAAGATCAGCAGCTATCACAAAGAGAAGAGGAGAAACAGGGTCCCCCTGTCTAACTCCTTTTTTGCAAACAAACTTCCTCCCAGGCACACCATTCAAAAGGACAGAAGAAGTACCAATGGCAAGTAACTGCTTCATCCATAGTATCCACTTTTCATTAAAACCTTTGTGCCTTAGGATTTGGAAGATAGCTTCATGCTCAACAGAGTCAAAAGCCTTTTCAAAGTCCAATTTGAGGATCACAATTGGCCTCTTTGACTGATGGCATTGATGCAGATACTCAAAGGTCCAACCAATGCAGTCCTAAATTGTTCTGCTCTTAATGAAACCATACTGATTCTTATGAATGCATTTCATAATTATCCTCTGAAACCTATTGGCAGCCATCTTAGAAAGGAACTTCAGACCCATGCTTGTTAGAGAAATAGGCCTATAATCCCCCACTTCCTCCGGTGATAGTTTCTTGGGTATCAGAGTAATGAAAGAACTATTAATGTTGTCCAGCACTGCAGTCCCCTCATGAAAAGCATGAGCCAGATCATAGAAATCAGCTGATATGATGTGCCAGCACCTCTTGAAAAATAGACCATTAAAACCATCAGGTCCAAGTGCTTTATCCACAGGCATGTGCTTGACCACATCATCCATTTCCTCTTTTTCAAAAGGCTTAGTAAGCAAATCCAGGCCATCCACTGGAATTATTAGAGATGCTAAATCAAAACCCATTGCAATCCCTCTAGAAGTGCCCATTCTGTTCTTGAAACAGCTCCAAATAATTCCAGCCATTTGATCATGGTCAGAGACCACAGAGCCATCAGGTAATTTAAGACTAGCAATTGAATTTCTCCTGTGCCTCTCAGTGGCCATGGCATGAAAAAACTTGGTGTTCTCACCCCCAACCTTAATATACCTGATAGTGCATCTCTTTTTCCAGTACATGCAGTGCAGGTGCAAAAGCTTTTCCAAATGAGCCTTCACAATTTTCCTGAAATTGAACTCCTGTCTAAACAAGGGCCTCCATTCCTCCAACTCATCTAAAAGGAAGACCACATGATTACACTTGCTAATCAACAATTTTAACTTGGAAACATTCATTTGCCATCTCTTAAGGCACATTCTTAGATGCTTAAACTTGTCAGCAATCTTAGCAGTAATGTGAGTCTTCCTAGATGGGGTTAGCCAAGATGATTCCACACACTCCATAAAGCCCTCTAGTTCCAACCAATAGTTTTCAAATCTAAAGAGATTGGATTTAGGTATGGTTGTCTTGATTGATACTAAACAAGGGGTATGGTTAGAGGCAGTCCTGGCCAGAGGCAATACTTCAGTCATTGGATAGTCAGTGATCCAATCTATTGAGGTGAAGAACCAGTCTAACTGCTCCAGAAGAGGGATGTCCTGCATATTGGACCAAGTGTATGATCTACCTTTAATTGGCAATTCAAGAAGTCCCAAATGTCCAATAACCTCATTGAAGATGAACATATCATTTATGTCCCCACCAGGTAAGTTTCTATTGTCCACTGACCTAAGGAAATTGAAGTCACCAAGCAATAACCAGTGCTCATCAATAGGGATACAGAGATTATATAGCCAGTTTATAAAGTTGTCCCTTGCTTCCCCCTGACAGGGACCATATACAACAACCAAGGTCCAACTTTCATTATTCTGCCTGGAGGTAAACTTAATCACAACAGCAAATTGCTGAACTTCAATTAGATTTCCAATAAAAACATTTGAATTCCAAACCACAAGAATACCACCAGAAGCCCCTATTGAAGGGGAGCAAGCGAAAGAGTCAAATCTCTTAGGGCAGAAACTTTTGATTGATCTGGAATCGAAAGATGAGCATTTAGTTTCTTGCAAGCAGGCTATAGAGCATTGACATTCCTCAATTTTTTGTCTGACAGCTCGCTGCCTAGCTTCAGAGTTCAAACCTCTAACATTCCAGCACAACACATTCCAGTTTCAACATGAATTACTCATTAAAGCATATACTAGGCAGCATAACCCATATGACACACAATGTCACATGTCCAAAATAACAGAACAAAGTCTGACCCACCACACAGCCATAAGAAAGTTCATGACATAACTGACATACATAAAGCATAAGAGCGGCAAACTTAGGGGCCTGCCACACCCAAAAGTCCAGGAGCAGGCTAAACATCAGGATCGATGGAGGCAGAGGCAGGTGGGTCCACCATAAGTGCATGCACAGAGAGGAGAGTGGCATCAATTTCCAACTCTCTCCCTATTTCCTGAAGCCGCGCAATCGGAGTCGCCAGGGGGATTTCTTCAGAAGCCTGCTCTTCAGACTCATGGGGCGTGAAGGGCTTCGCTCTGGGCTTCTTATTCTTGGGCTGTATAGCAAGCTCATGAAAAACGGGCTTAAAACCATCCCGCTTGACAGAACTCCTAGTGCAACGTCTGACGGCCGTATCAACAATTGGTGTTGGCACCAAAGGTTGTCGTGGCCTTCTCGCAGTCATCACAGACACAGGAGGAACCACCTGATCAGGTGCAGAGTCAACAAACAAAGCTCTAGCAACCGGCCTGGCCACTTCCTGGTCCTTCCAAGTGAGACGAGGCAGATCCAGATCAGAGAAAGCGAAATCCCAGCTTCGCTTAGACAAAACAACAGGCGACAGAGGCTGCATTGAAACTGGCTTGGGGACAGAGAACACTATAGGAGCTTGTAGCAGACTTTCAAAAGATCTTCTCCAAATCATGTCAGGAGGTAGAGGAGGCCCATAAGGCATAGCAGGCATAACCAATTCCTCCCTAATCACAGGAGGCTGATAGACCACAATGGCCCAATGATCAGGAGCAAACTCCTCATTGAATGGAGGAGTAACAGGGGCCTCAGGCTGCTCATCATCAAGAACTACAACAGGTGGCACATGGGCATCAGCAGCAGAGCTTGGCTGTGCAGATAAATCTACCACCATGGACTCCTGGTCCTGCACAGGATCAGGGGCTACATTGTCATCCCAGTTCCCCCAGTTATCATCAGCTATCTCATTGACCACAGGTGCTGGTGGCACTGCATTCCATCCCAAAGCAGGAAAAGCAGGTAAGTTGAAAGGGGGCATCTCAGGGAATGGAACACCAGGCACCGGGTGCGGATTGCCATTGATGGGCATCCAATCCTCATCTTGAGGCATCTGCTCGGCAAAGTTTGCCCCCAAAATATATAGGGGAGCAGTCCAAGAAACTCTTGCACCTCCATAGGGTGCAAAATCCATAAACACCACATCACGTGGCACCAGAATGTCTTCAGGAAAGGAAGCAAACACCAGAGACCTGACCAAGTAAGGATCCTCGCTAACCCAATGATGAAACTTGCCAAAAGTGTTGACAGCAGCCCTGATACACTCTGTATTGCGAAGATCCAAAGGAATGCCCAGGAACATGAGAAGGCCCTGACGGAAACCCTGAACGCCGCGGAAATTTTCTCCCTCGTCATGCTTCATAAAGCGCACAAAGCGATCATTGCCCAGTGGCTGCGGCGGGAGCTGCAGCAGATGGAAACGTACAGCAGCATCACGAAGCTCAAAAAGCCCCACAGAGCGAATCCATGGCTGAGCCGATCTGACTAAAACTCCATGCTCATGCAACCATTGAACTACAGCCTCTCTAGCAGCACCTATCTCATCTGGCTGGGGGATAGGCATTACCTCAGCAAGCATAAACTCCTCATGGCGGCGCACAATTGGGGTATGCGGCAAAACGAAGGTTCTTGGAAGGCGATCTTCACCACCGTCGATGACATGGTTGCCCGCGGGGACGTAAAGCTGAGGATCCAGATGAAAGTTCGCCATCGGAACCGAGGGCTCAGCCTCGAACAACGGCGAGTGCAACGGCGGAGGAGGGGTTTCAGGCGGCGAGGCAGAGGGAGTCTTGGGGCCAGGGCTGATGGAACTGGACGAGGGAGTTAATGTGGAAGTGGAAGGGAGGTCCAAGTTTGGTAAAAGCGTTGTTAGAGAGATATTCTCGCAGCGCGCCTCGGAAGTCGTAGCGTTAGTGGATTTGGTTGCCAAACAAGCCCCAAAACCTGTGCAAATTTGTTGCAATCCTTCCTGATGTGACCTGACTTAAGGCAGGAGATGCACCACAACTTGGACGTGCAAGAGGCCGCAAAGTGTCCCTTCCTCAAACACTTTTGACACGTGAGAACCTCATCAACCATATTAGAAATTAAATCCTCAAAATCATCCCTAGCTTGCTGAGAAGAAGGAATATCCAAATTATCCACAGAAGAAGCCGGGCCAGCCCTGTCAGACCCAACGGAGAGCAGCCCATGGCCCGTGGCACATGTTGGCACGTCCACATTCAAAGTACCCGAATTCCCGCCCGAGATAGACGGCGAGCGATCAGATAACGGCAGGAGATCTTGAACCATACCAAACGAGATAGACGGCCTCGTCGACGTCCACCGGAGGCTCACCGGCGGCGCGGGATGGATGAAAACTCTCTCATGTGGCGGGATAGAATAACCAGCGTCTTCAGTAGTTTGAATACAATTTTCCATGGCCGGATACCGATAACCTCGACAAGCATTATAATTTTGAAAGACCGCAAATGATAATTTCTTGCCAACAGAATTTGAGGATTTGAATGAAGATTTTGATGGCCTAGAATGCATGGCTAGAACCCCAAGGGCTGCACGCCGCTTAGAAGGACTAACGAGGATCCACTCAGCATCACATTCCAAATTCCAGATCCTAAACTCACGACTCCAATTCGGGCCCCCGTTACTCCAAAAATGAAAGTAACATTTGAAAAGATCACAAGCAAAGGATCGAAGACTAATAATGATCATGGCAACAGCCTTGCAAGATACCTGAAAGCCAAATACCTTATCCTTGATCAAGAAAACCATAAGATCAATACCCGAGCTGCCAATTGCTGCCTCAAGAGCTGCCGCCACCGAATCTTCATTCAAACGGAAGGAATGACGTCCAAACGAGACCACCATGGTAAAGATCTCCGGGTCCTCCATGGGATGCACCGAAAAGCCCGTAGATTGAAAAACCTTCTCAGCAAAAGCCAAACCCTTGGAGAAGTCCAAGCCAAGGGTGGAACCATTATTGGAACCCATGAAAGATAGGTGAGAACGAGTAGATCTCAAGACACCGGAGAGATATAATGGAGGGAAACTATAATTTGGTGGCTAGGGGTGGAGATCGCCGGAGGTGGTGGAGATCGCTGTGGAGGGGTGGTGGTGGGCGGGGGAGCCATTGTTAGCCGCCCTCACCAAAACTCACATTTGCTGAACTTGGCATACAACTGATGTTCCCTGAGCTTCTCAAGAACCAAACGTAAATGTTCCTTATGCTCTTCTTCATTCTTCGAGTAGACCAATATGTCATCAATAAACACCACTACGAACTTATCCAAGAATTCCATGAACACTTTGTTCATCATACTCATGAAATAGGCAGGGGCGTTAGTCAAACCAAATGACATAACTGTATACTCATATAGCCCATACCTCGTGGTAAAAGTTGTCTTAGGTATATCCTGCTCTCGGATCTTCAACTGGTGATAACCTGATCGAAGATCGATCTTGGAGAAAACCTTAGCTCCTTGTAGCTGGTCAAACAAATCATTGATCATCGGCAAAGGGTATTTGTTCTTGATCGTCACCTCATTCAGCGCACGATAATCAACAACCATCCTCAAAGATCCATCCTTCTTCTCTACTAGAAGCACTAGGGCTCCCCATGGTGATGAACTTGGTCGAATATAACCTTTCTCCAGTAACCCTTTAATCTTCTTCTTAATTTCCTCCAGATCATTTGCAAGCATCCGATACGGTCTCTTTGATATTGGTCTGGTGCCTGGCAATAACTCAATCAAAAACACAATATCATGGTCCGGTGACATGCCAGGTAACTCTTTAGGAAATACATTGGGAAAATCCTTCAATATTGGTACTTCCTCCTGAACAAGTCCTGATAAGGAATTCACCTGATTCCTCCTCGGCGCATGCCTAGACACATACTTGATCCTCTTTCCTTCTGGGGTGGTGAGAAGAATTGATTTACTGGTGCAATCAATGTTTCCCTCATACTTGGATAGCCAATCCATGCCTAGTATCACATCCAATCCTTGTGACTCCAGGACAATCAGTTTGGTGGGGAAAACATGCCTACCTATGGTTACTGGCAACTGATAGCATCCCCTACTAGCCATATACTACACTCCTTGGGAACTCACTAACATAGGTGACTTAAGGGCTACTGTTGGCAACTTATACTTATCCACAAATCCTCTTGATATGAATGAATGAGATGCACCAGTATCGAAAAGAACAAGTGTTGTAAATGCATTAATCAAAAATTTATCGACAATTGCATCGGGCTGCTCCTCAATCTCCTCCACACTAACGTGGTTCACCTGACCTTTGGTGAAGGGGTTGGGATTCTTTGCAGAACTTCCATTGCCATTTCCATTCTTTGCTTTAGGACATTCAGTGGTGTAATGTCTGGTCTTCCCGCACTTGAAACAAGTAATGTGACTCAGATCCCTCTTGGCTGGTGTCGTGGGGTTGGAACAATTTTGACTGTTGCTTCCTCCATTGTGCGTATGTCCTCCATGGTTATGGCCTCCATGGTTATGAGTATGTCCTCCCGAGTATGGGGAATAGCTGGGCTTCTGTTGAGCTCCAGAAGTGTACCTCCCCTGTCCATACGTTATCTTGCGATTATCTATCTGTTGTTGCTTGCCTTCTATCATGAGGGCACTGTCTACCAACTCCTGGTAGTTGTTGAAAGTTGCCACCATCAACTGCATGCTTAGCTCATCATTGAGTCCGTCAAGAAACTTCTCCTACTTTGCGGCATCTGTGGCCACATCATCTAGGGCATAGCGTGCTAACTTGCTAAACTCATCCACATACTGTCCCACTGTACGACTCCCTTGGCGCAAGTTGAGAAACTTGCGCTTCTTCATGCTCATAGCTCCAGCTGAAACATGTGCGGTGCGGAAGGCCTGCTGAAACTGATCTCATGTAACTATAGCAATGGAGTAAGTGGTGGTGAAATTCTCTCACCAAGATGAAGTGGGTCCATCAAGTTGATGTGCGGCAAAGCGCACTCTCTCCACATATGTGCATCCTGCAGTAGTCAGCTCTCTTCAAATCTTGCAGAGCCAATCATCTGCAACAATTGGCTCGGTGCTGCTAGAGAACACCAGTGGATTGAACCTCAGAAAATGGGCTAGGTTGTCAACGGGGGTGGTGGCGGTGGGTTGTTGTTGTTGTTGCCTTGGTTCTGATTCTGATTCTGAACTAGCATTTGCATCAAGGCATTCTGCTGCTGGATCAACTGGGTGAGCTCCGGTGGGAACACAAATCCGGTGTCACGTCTTAGAGGCATCTGATGGGTTAGAAGGGGTGAGAAATCAGAATAGAATAAGGCCTAAGAGAGATTTCACTACCCATATGCACATGAGGCAAAAACACTCAATTCACTTCATTCAATATCAAACAAGGTTCACCAATGGATCTAACTACAATTACAAAACGATTGATGCTAACTACTTGGAAGAATACTACTAGTAACATGGTGGTCGCTAGAAATTTTTATCGGTGGAAGACTCCATGATATCTGCTCCAGCTTCGTCTATGTAGTCGTCATCACTGTCATCATCAGCATCATTGTCCGTGTCGGTGTCGTCCAAGATGATGTAGTCCTTCGAATGGATCTCCACTTCAGGTTCTCGCTTATGGTTCTCCACGGGTAGTCCTAGCTTCCTCTTCAGGTCTTCATGCTTCTCTAGTAGTACGGCAATTTCTTCCTCATAACCATTGCGTGTTGCCTTGAGTTCCTCTTCTAGCTTGATATTCTTCTTCATCAGCTTCTTGGTCTTCTTCATGATGGAGCACATCTGATTCTCATATCGGTGAATGTGTTGATCCATCTCCTGAATGTATGTTGCAATTTATCCACCTCACATATGCGTCCAAAAGTGATGTGGGCAGCCATGCTCTTTCCCAAGTTCCAACTTGGTGCATCCAAAGTGAAATCAATGGGCTATGCTGTTGGCGCAAACGTCCTCCTAGGTACACGAACTTTGATCCTCCAGTGCTCCTCTTCCGGTAAAGTTACAGAGAAAGTCCCAGTGAAGCTTGGAAGTCTGATGTTCAGGTACTTAGTGACTTCCTTGAAGTGTCGTCTGAAAGGGGTGCCGTCATCCGGCTCAGTGAACTTGTTCCCGGGGTCCGCCATCTATAGAGTAGAAATAGAGGAGAATTAGAAATGAGCAAAGAAGAGTAATCATGTGGCTTTTTCCTAGTGGTCGCATCCTACAGTCAGCGTGTGCTCTGATACCATCTTGTAGCGGCCACGATTACAATGGACCGAAGTCTCTGTGCTTAAGTGTCATCCCTGGATCGGTAATGCTGACACACACAGTAATCGAGCAATTATAACAGAGTTCAATCACACACTTATTACATCGAGGTCCTCATAAAGAGTATGATTACACAAATAAAAAGGTTGAAGGCCATCTAAACCAAATAACTGCGTAAGCTTCGAAGGTAAGTGAGTCCATCAACTCCAACGGCATAGCTGAGTGCATGACAACGACCTATCGCACCTTATTCGTCGTTGAGAAGCTTGCAACATGAGACGTTGCAGACGTGTAGGTCAGCACATTGAGTATGCTGGCAGAGTTACACTGTAAAGCAATGAATGCAAGAACTACATCTACATGCAATATTTGGCTGGTGGAGGCTCTAAGTTTAAGGTTTTGCACAAAGCTAGTTTTTCCCTACAATAGAGGAATAAATTTATTTACTACTCCCAAGTTGTACCAACATTTGAGAAGGTTCCTCCAACTCAATCCCAATTTAACAAGTATCATCATTAAACCCAAATCAATTAATTTAAGAGTGACGAGATCAACAATAATATCTAATTCCAGATACTCAAGATGTCCATAACTGGGGACACGGCTAACCATGATTAGTTTATACACTCTACAGAGGTGTTGCTTAATGGCTTGCTTGCTCAAAGTGCTTAGTGATATTCTCCAAAGCCCTCAACCACTTTATCATTTCCACATATGTCCTAAACCTAAAGTCAAACTCGGCCCCACCGATTTGATCTATCAGCGCCACCGAGTTCTCCTGACATAGCCACTGCCAGAAACTCTAATCAGTCCGATCTCACCGATGGGATCTTGGTCTCACCGAGATGGCCTTGCAAACTCTCTATTACCTATTGCAGTTATTTCGGTCTCACCAAAATGTGCAGTCGGTCCCACCAAGTTTGCCTGACCAAGTATTTGTTTGCTTATTGCTAAAACCGGTCTCACCGAGTTCACGCAATCGGTCTCACTGAGATGAGGTTTTGCCCTAACCCTTGCACATCAGTCTCACCGAGTTGACCTTGTCGGTCCCACCAAAAACTCTAACATTCATATTTTCAACCATATCGGTCTGACCGAGTTTCACTATTCGGTCCCACCGAGTTTGGAAGATTGTATGTAACAGCTAGATTTTGTGTGGAGGCTATATATACCCCTCCACCTCCTTCGCCATTAGAGAGAGAGCCATCAAAACATGCTCAGACTTCCACTACTCATTTTCTGAGAGAGAACCACCTACTCACGTGTTGAGACCAAGACATTCCAATCCAACCACAAGAATCTTGATCTCTAGCCCTCCCCAAGTTGCGTTCCACTCAAATCATCTTTCCATCATAGCCAAATCTGTGAGAGAGAGTTGAGTGTTGGGGAGTCTATCACTTGAAGCACAAAAGCAAGGAGTTCATCATCAACACACCATCTATTACCTTTTGGAGAGTGGTGTCTCCTAGGTTGGTTAGGTGTCACTTGGGATCCTCCATCAAGATTGTGGAGTTGAACCAAGGAGTTTGTAAGGGCAAGGAGATTGCCTACTTAATGAAGATCTACCCAAGTGAGGCAAGTCCTTCATGGGCGATGGCCATGGTGGAATAGACAAGGTTGCTTCTTCGTGGGTGGAGCCCTTCGTGGACTCACACAACCATTACCCTTCGTGGGTTGAAGTATCCACCAACGTGGATGTACGATAGCACCACCTATCGGGATCACGCCAAAAATCTCCATGTCTCCAATTGTGTTTGCACACTCCAATCCCATCTCTTTACTTTCTTGCAAGTTGCATGCTTTACTTTCTGCTGCTCATACACTCTTTGCATGCTTGCTTGAATTGTATTGTGAATGCTTGTAATTGTGCTAATTTCCAATCTCAACTTGAAAAACCTAAAAACTGCTATCTTTACTTGTTAAGGGTCTAATCACCCCCCCCCCCCCCCCGCTAGACACCTCTTCTCGATCCTTTGACCTCCCTGTTGTTCTTTGGATGAACATTCTCTCGGCTTTTTGCCGAGACGTATATCAGGAGAACAGCGGGGAGGTGCTGCCAAAATTTTGTCTCGGAATGGGTACAGCATGGAGAACGTACTCAATCTACACATACTAGGGTGGGATTAGGACATATCTTTACCTATTAGAGTGTAGGTTGCATGGACGTAATAAAATTAACAAACTAGATTAACTAATGAATATACATGCTGAATTATATATATTTCTTGTATATCCAGTAGCTAAGCAACATGAGAGATCATGCGTGGATGTACACCGGTCGCACTTGTCATAAAGAGATTACCAATGAATGGTGAACAAAAACCAAGGGGGTCTTCAAAGCGGCATTTGCAAATGGGCAGAGGAAACACTGGTGCCCCTGTGTTTGGTGCAAGATTTGGGAAAATATGACATGGGATGAAATGGGCAAACACCTTCAGAAGAGTGGTTTTATGCTCGGTTATACGGTGTGGACATTTCATGGTGAGTCTGCCCAACGTGCCAGAGCTAAGGTGGTTTGTTATCGCACCAACGAGCATGGTACCGGGATAGAAGAAATGGTGCAAAACTTAGATGATGCTCAGGATTCGGACGAGGAGATGGAGGAATCTGCAAAGGCCTTCAAGGAAATGTTGGGTCTTCAAAACGTCCTCTTCACGAGCACATTGAGCTTTGTCAGTTGGATGCCATCTCACGAATAATGGCTCTGAAGGCTCAATTCAACTTGGGGTAGAGAATGCTACAACACGATGATGACCGTATTTGGACGCTTTCTACCCAAAGGCCATGTACTGCCTGCAAACTTGTACCAGTCAGACAAAATCCTCCATGCTCTTAAGATGCCCTATGAGAAGATACATGCCTGTGAGAAAGGATGTGCCTTACTTAGGCTTGAGTATGCGGACTTGAACTATTGTTCCATTTGCAAGTCTTCCAGGTATATTGTGGTAGACAATGGTATGGGTGAGAAGACGCAGACAAAAATCTCGGTTAATGTTCTTCGGTATATTATATGCCAATCATACCAAGACTTTAACGTCTTTTCATGGTCGAAGAGACTGCCAAACAGATGACACGGCACAAAACGGGCAACCGAACCAAACTAGATGCAGATGGGAATCTGATGATGGTACACACATCAGATGGTGAAGCGTGGAAGCGCTTCGATGCATTACATGCGGAAAAAGTGGGAGATCCAGAGCATCCTCGAGTTGCCATCAGCACAGATGGGTTCAGTGCGTTTGGTCTGATGGCAACCCAATACAGTTGTTGGCCCGTATTTGTCTTTCCACTCAATCTCCCCCCGGACAGATTATGCAAAGAAAGAACATTTTCCTGACGTTGATAATTCCAGGGCCGAACTATCCGGGGAAGAATATGAATGTGTACATGCAGCCGCTTAAGGATGAATTACAAGAAGCTTGGGATAATGGGTTCAAGACATACGACACCTTTAACAAACAGAACTTCATAATGCGTGTATGGTACATGTTCTTGACGCATGATTTGCCGGCATATGCGCTATTTGTTGGCTAGTGTGTGTATGGAAGGTTCCCGTTCCCCACATGCAAGGCAATTGTTGAGTTCCGTTGGCTGCATGTGGGTCATAAGTTTTCTTGCTTCGACTTGCATAGACAGTTCCCGGATCCTCACCATAAGTTCAGGAAAGACAAGAAGAACTTCATGAAAGGTAGAGTTGTCAAAAACTCTGCACCACCTCCGTTGACAGGTCAAGAAACCATGTATCAGTTAAGCGCTCTCGAGCCAGATCCAGAGCATCCAGGGTATTCAAGGGGTATAATTCGAAACATGCCTGGACTCACAAGACATGCTTGTGGGATCTACCTTACTTCAAAGACCTCCTTTGCCCACACAACATCAACGTGATGCACACTGAAAAGAATATCGTTGAGGCACTTTTTGGTACATTGTTCGGCATAGAGGGGAAGTCAAAGGATAATACTAAGGCTCGAGTCGATCAAGAGGTGCTATGTGATAGAAAACATGAAAGAACCAAAAGGAAAGCAGAACTGGACAAAGCCAAAGGCATGGTTCAATCTTGGAAAGACAGCTATGAGGGAAATTATCTTATGGGTGAAAATGTAGTTGATGTTCCTCGATGGGTATGCAGCAAATCTAAAGAGAAGAGCGAGTCTTGAGAAATTGAAAATATTTGGTCTCAAGAGTCATGATTGGCACATATGGATTCAGCGGGTAATGCCGGTGATGTTGCGTGGCTTCATCCCTGAGGATGAATGGCTAGTACTGGTAGAGCTAAGCTATTTCTTCTGTGTTCTTTGTGCAAAAGAACTATCGCCTGCCATGCTAGAAGAAATGGAAGAGTTAGCGCCGGAGTTGATCTGCAAGTTAGAGAAGATCTTTCCATCTGGCTTCTTTAATCCAATGCAACACTTGATTTTGCATCTCCCGACTGAAGCAAGATTGGGGGGGCCCATGCAAAATCGTTAGCGCTACACAACTGATAGGATGCAGAAGACGCTCCGAGAAAAATGTAAAAATAAACGTAGAATGAAGCATCGATGGCCGAGGTATTCATTACTGAGGAGGTGGCAAACTTTGTGATAGCACACTACGAAGCCAAAATTTGTCATTTGCATAATTTGATGCCTCGGTACAATGTTGGTGACCATAAAAAAGGTGGATCCAACCTCACCTATTCAAAGAGAATCTCGCACAAGTCGGTGCTCCGAAACCAATATCGTTGGTTGTCAAATAATGGTGGACCATTTCATTGTATATCTTCACCAACCTAACAAAAAATGCGGCCGTACATCAAGTAAGTTCTCGCGGTACATTGTTTTGCAACTTCTAATTCCTTTGAAAGGCTCTTATTCTCGGATATTTTTTGATACAGTCGATACATCGCCAAATTCTCGGATAGAGCGGTGATCCAAAAGGAATCCATCAAAGAGAATGAGCTTCTGGCAAAGCAAGGAGGCGGCTTTCCCGGTTTTGTCTCTTGGTTCAAACAAACGGTAATTTCCATTAGACCATTCTCATTTCTTCGTCTAATTTGTGGCTAATGCAACACTCCTTTCATATTAAACTTGTAGGCTAATTCATAGTCTATGGGCATCGAATTGAGACAAGTCGCTAATGGTTTTGACTTTAAGGTCCATTCATCTGACAAATATGACATCAACGGGTATCACTTTCTTACCTACGGCAAAGAGCTATCTATGGCCGACCGAAAGTCTACAAATTGTTGTATCTCTGCTATCGGCGATGGAGGTATCGAGTATTATGGGAGAGTTGAAGCAATTTATGAACTTCTATTCTATGGTCAAAACGCACCGAACGTCGTAGTCTTCAAATGTTACTGGTTCCAGCCGAAGGAGACTAGAAGGACCCATGAACATATAGGGCTAGTCAAAATCAAACAAAGCACCCATTTAGATGTTCCCGATGTCTATATTATGGCTCAACAGGTGACCCAAGTTTTCTATCTACCGTGGGCCTAGCAAACTGATCCAAATCTAAATGGTTGGGATGTCGTTTATGAAGTGCCGCCACATGTTAGACCACCTCCCCCTAATGAAGAGGATTATGAATCTCACATTAACCCGGACACATATGAAGGTGAATTCTTCCAAGAAACACGTCTTTCCAAAAAATGATTCAAGAAATGCTCTACTTCACCCCAGAACATTGAAGTAGACAGCAACAGTGAACCCGACTTCATCCCTGAGCCGGAACAAGAAGAGCCTGAACAATAAGAGGTTACTGTTGCGAATGACTTGTTAATGCTTGACTCATTACGTAAAGGTGGTCTTCCACATGTTGATGCCGCTGAACCCGATGAGCATTTCATTCATGATAGTGATGATGATGATGCATTTATTGATCCCATAGCATTTATTGACCTTGACGATCAATATTATTATTAGGTATTCAATTTTTTATGTTGTACTTGATTTACATAGTTACTTGTATGATTGTATGATTTATAGAGTTACTTGTATAATTTTCTTACTTTGTATAATTGTTTGTTATACATAGTGCCATGGTCTTGATATCCGTCCCCGTCGGCCCTCGCCTGGTTTATGATTCGAATGTGGTATATTCTCTTTTATAACTATTTGTTGCATTTCGCATTTATGACAACTATGGCCATCAAGTTGACATAGAGATATTTTTATCTAGGAGGCATGTGAACCGGAAATTGCAACCGACCCTCTTGTCAAGAAGTTAAATTTAGTTGAAAAAGAAAATGAGTATTTGAAAGAAAAAAATAAAAGAATTGAAGAAGAGAAGATGAAATTGGAGTTGTATGTTGCCGATGTCGTCGATGATCACTAGATGAAGATGAATGCAATGCGCTTGAAGATGGATGCAATGCGCTTGAAGATTAAGAAGATTAGAAAATTTGCCATTGATAATGAGGCTTGGTATCATTATGTCGTTGGATCAATTGTTACCATAGTTGCGATCTTCATCGCATTTGTTGTGATGAGGGTAAGTTTTGTCTAGTGTTTTGCTTAACAAATGCATACTTAGCTTCGTACATGCTTGTTAACCCTATTATGCCACATACTTTCCTTATTTTCCCCCAAAAAAGACGTACTTAGATAATTATCCTCCAAAATGACATAATTAGCTTATTTAGGTCATTTATGACATAAGTAGCTTATTCATTTCAAAAATGGCATAATAACCTTGGTTCTCTCGTAGATGTCATATACTTCGCTTATTTTCCTCCTAGAAGAAGAAGAGAGTGAGAATGAGGAGGAAAGAAATAAAAAGATAGAAGAGAAGAAGAAAGATGGGAAAAGAAGAAGAAGAAGAAAGTTCTTCTCCTTCTTCTAGTCTTGTCTTCTTCTTCTTTCTTCTTCTTGTTTCTTCTTCTTATTCTTCTGGTCTTCTTCTTCTTTTGGTCTTCTTCTTCTTCTAGTCTTCTTCTTCTTATAGTCTTCTTCTTCTAGTCTTCTTCTTCTTCTTCTAACTTTCTTACTCCCATTTTTGTAGGTTTGATTCACTTCATGGAAGCAGCATTGATGGACTGCTAGTGTTTAGTTCTTGTTTTCACTTGTATCGATGAAAAATGTGAAATTATGTATGTGTACATATGGATGAACTTTGTGAAACTATGTATGTATTGGATCTTTTAATACCCTATGTGTTCTCTTGCATTGATGGACTGCTAGATGCTTGATACATGGGCTATGTTTGAGGTTGAAACTATATATATCATAGATATCTTTTGAAAATGCAGGGATATAACAAAAAATAGAGAAAATAGTAACTATACAGGCACTTTGCCGTCCGCCACCGACGGCAAAAGGGCCTTTGCCGTCAGCCACATACGGCAAATAGGCCACGTGGCAGCAACCTATGCAATCTGGGAGGTGACCCATTTGGGTACTTTGCCGTCCGTGGCGGACGGCAAAGGCTAGGCAGCTTTGTCGTCGACTGGCGGACGACAAAGGCTTCCGTTAGCCACCTAATGTGGCTAACGCATGGTTTTTGTCGTCCAGGTTCTTTGTCGTCTGCCACAGACGGCAAAGGTCCTTTGTCGTGTGCTTTGAAGAAGCATATGGCAAAGAGCCTATTTACCGTCACTCTCTTTGCCGGGCAGGTTTGTCGTCGGTGGCAGACGGCAAAGGCCTTTGTCGTCCGCTTTTGGTGTGTTTGTTGTGTGCCATGGGAGATGGCAAATAAGCTGATTCCTATAGTGTACCCCGCTACACCAACCGATGCTCTACATGTCGCAAAGCTAAGTCTAAAGCTCAATCCCATGGTCTCTATATGCAACTTCCTATTATGTATCACCCATGGGAAGATATTAGTATGGACTTTGTGCTTGGTTTGCCTAGAACTAAAAATGGAAAGGATTTTGTGTTTGTTGTTGTGGACCATTTCTCTAAAATGGCACACTTTATTCCATGTAACAAGATAGACAATGCTTCACATGTTCCCAATCTCTTTTGTAGGGAAATCTTGCCTCTACATGGAGTGCCAAAAACTATTGTCTCGGACCGTGATGTCAAATTCGTTACCTACTTTTGGAAGACCCTATGTGCCAAGCTCAGAATAAGCCCTTATTCTCTTCAGCCTACCATGCACAAACCGACGGTCATATGGAGGTCACGAACCGGACGCTCTCTACTCTCCTACGCGTGTTGATCAAGAAAAACATCAAGGAGTGGGAGGAGTTCTTACCCATCACCGAGTACGCCTACAATCGAGCAAGGCATTCAACGGAAAGTCCCCCTTTGAGGTCGTCTACGACTTCAACCCTTTGTCCCCATTGGACATTCTTCCAGTACCTCTACAAGAGCGCATCAACATGGACGTGAGCACACGAGCAAGCTATCTCAAGGAGGTGCATGAATATACAAGACAAGCAATCGTGCGTGAAATACACTTACTCGTGACCAAGATCCACTTCAACAAGCAACACATGATATTCAACATTAGAGATCTAGTGTGGCTACACCTTCGCAAGGAACACTTCCCGAACAAACGCAAGTCCAACCTACTACCATGAGCCGACGAGCCCTTCAAGATGATCGCACGCTACAACAACAATGCATACAAGATCGACATACCACACGATAAGTACAACATGAGCGATGTCTTCAACGTCAAGGATCTCTCTCCCTACCATGGTGATGAAGTTTTCTATCTGAGGTCGGATCTTTCAGAAGGGGGGAGATTATGTGAATCATCCTACGGTCATCCCCATGGACCTACCTTTGTCTCCTATGACACCACATGGACCAATGACTAGAGCTCGAGCAAGGACTATGGAATCTAAGGTCAACTCGCTCCTCTCCGAACATACACACTCCACACCTGAGGCATAGCTACTACCTCAAGTGGAGACCCTATGTGTGATCAGGTACTTGGAGGGAAGCCTCGAAGCAAGTACACCCAATGGACAAGACGGTGAGGACACCGAGTGGAAGGACTAAGAGGAAGAGTGATGTGGCTTGAACTACGTCGGTATTTCCCCAAAGAGGAAGGGAATGATGCAGCATAGCTATGGTAGGTATTTCCCTCAATGATGAGAACAAGGTTATCGAACCAGTAGGAGAACCATGCAACACCACATAAACAGCTCCTACACACAAAGAACAAATACTTGCAACCCGACGTAAGAGAGGGGTTGTCAATCCCTCACGAGTAAAAGGATAAGTAAAATTGTAGTAGATTGGATAAATAGATCTCGCGGAAATGCGAGATAAAATAAATAAATAAAAATTGCAGAAAGGTATTTTTGTGTTTTTGGATTAATAGATCTGAAAATAAAAATATATCTCGAAGGCAAATATAATAAAGAAGAGACCCGGGGGCGTAGATTTCACTAGTGGCTTCTCTTGAGAAAAATAGCATACGGTGGGTAAACAAATTACTGTTGGGCAATTGATCGAACTTCAAATAATCATGGCAATTTACAGGCAATGATCATTATATAGGCATCATGTCCAAGATTAGTAGACCGATTCATGCCTTCACATACAACTATTACTCCACAAATCGACCGCTATCCAGCATGCATCTAGTGTATTAAGTTCATGGGAAAACATAGTAATGCAATAAGATTGATGACATGATGTAGGCAAGATATATTCATGTACAAATTAGACCCCATCTTGTTATCCTTAATGGCAATGATACATATGTGTCGGTTCCCCTTCTGTCACTGGGATCAAGCACCATAAGACCGAACCCATCAGAAAGCACCTCTTCCCATGGCAAGAAAAATTGATCTAGTTGTCCTAACTAAACCAAAGATTCGACGAAGAAACATGAGGCTCTAAGTAATCATGCATATAAGAGATCAAAAGACTCAAATAACTTTCATGGATAAAATAGATCTGATCATAAACTCAAAGTTCATTGGATCCCAACAAACACGCCGCAAAAAGAGTTACATCAAATAGATCTCCAAGAGACCATTGTATTGAGAATCAAATGAGAGAGAGGAAGCCATCTAGCTACTAACTACGGACCCGTAGGTCTGCAATGAACTACTCACGCATCATCAGAGAGGCACCAAGGAGGATGATGAACCCCTCCGTGATGGTGTCTAGATTGGATCTGTGGTTTCTGGAATTTGCGGCGACTGGAATTGATTTTTGTCAACTCCCCTAGGGTTTCTGGAATATTGGGGTATTTATAGAGCAAAGAGGCAGTGTGGGAGGCCACCGAGGTGGAAATAACCCACCAGGGCACGCCTGTTGGGAAACGTAGCATGCAATTTCAAAAAAAAATCTAGGCTCATGCAAGATCTATCTAGGAGAAGCATAGCAACGAGAGGGGGAGAGTGTGTCCACATACCCTCGTAGACCGAAAGCAGAAGCGTTAATTTAACATGGTTGATGTAGTCGAACGTCTTCTCAAATCAACCGATCAAGTATCGAACATACGGCACCTCCGAGTTCTGCACACGTTCAGCTCGATGATGTCCCTCGAACTCTAGATCCAGTAGAGGTATGAAGGATATTAGTTCCGTCAGCACGAGAGTGTGGTGACGGTGATGGTGATGTGATCTGCGCAGGGTTTCGCCTAAGCACTATGACAATATGACTGGAGGAGTAAACGGTGGAGCGGGGCACCGCACGCGGCTAAGAAACAATTGTTGTGCTTTGGGGTGCCCCCTGCCCCCATATATAAAGGAGGAGAGGGGAGGAGGCCGTCCCTATAGGGGGCGCGCCAAGTGGGGGGAGTCCTACAAGGACTCCCAGTCCTAGTCGCCTCCCTCCCCCTTCCTTTCCAACAGAGGGGGAAAGAGGGAAGTGGAGGGATAGAGAGGGAGAAGGAAATGGGGGTCGCGCCCCCTCCCCCTTGTCCAATTAGGACTCCCCATGGGGGGCGGACCGCCACCTCCTACGGCCTACCTCTCCTCTCCACTATGGCCCATGAGGCCCATTACTTCCCCCGGGGGGTTCCGGTAACCCCTCGGTACTCGGAAAAATACCTGAATCACTCCGGAACCATTCTGGTGTCCGAATATAACCTTCCAATATATCAATCTTTACCTCTCGACCATTTCGAGACTCCTCATCATGTCTGTGATCTCATCCTGGACTCCGAACAGCCTTCGGTCACCAAAACACATAACTCATATAATACATATCATCATTGAACGTTAAGCGTGCGGACCCTATGGGTTCAAGAACTATGTAGATATGACCGAGACACCTCTCCGATCACTAACCAATAGCGGAACCTGGATGCTCATATTGGTTCCTACATATTCTACGAAGATCTTTATCGGTCGAACTGCAATGTTAACATACGTTATTCCCTTTGTCGTTGGTATGTTACTTGCCCAAGATTCGATCGTCGGCATCTTCATACCTAGTTCAATCTCATTATCGGCAAGTCCCTTTACTCATTCTATAGTGCATCATCCTATAGCTAACTCATTAGTCACATTGCTTGCAAGGCTTCATATGATGTGCATTACCGAGAGGGCCCGGAGATACCTCTCCGATACTCGGAGTGACAAATCCTAATCTCAATCTATGCCAACCCAACAAACACCTTCCGAGATACCTGTAGAGCATCTTTATAATCACCCAGTTATGTTGTGACATTTGATAGCACACAAGGCATTCCTCCGATGTCCAGGAGTTGCATAATCTCATAGTCAGAGGAATACATATTTGACACGAAGAAACCAGTAGCAATAAAAATGAACGATCATTATGCTAAGCTAACAGATGGGTCTTGTCCATCACGTCATTCCACTAGTGATGTGATCCCGTTTATCAAATGACAACTTATGTCCATGGCTAAGAAAGTTAACCATATTTGATCAACGAGCTAGTCTAGTAGAGGCATACTAGGGACATGGTGTTTTGTCTGTGTATTCACATATGTATCAAGTTTCCGGTTAATACAATTATAGCATGAATAATAAACATTTATCATGAATAAGGAAATATAAAATAACAACTTTATTATTGCCTCTAGGGCATATTTCCTTTAGTCTCCCACTTGCACTAGAGTCAATAATCTAGATTTCATTGTAATGAATCTAACACCCATGGACTCTTGGTGTTGATCATGTTTTGCTCGTGGAAGAGGCTTAGTCAATGGGTCTGCAACATTCAGATCCGTATGTATTTTGCAAATCTCTATGTCTCCCTCCTTGACCAAATCTCTGGTGGAGTTGAAGCGTCTCTTGATGTGTTTGGTCTTTTTGTGAAATCTGGATTCCTTCGCCAAGGCATTGCTCCATTATTTTCACAAAAGATTTTCATTGGACCAGATGCACTAGGTATTACACCTAGATTGGATATGAACTCCATCCAGACTCCTTCATTTGCTGCTTCGGAAGCAGCTATGTACTCTGCTTCACACGTAGATCCGGCCACGGCGCTCTACTTGGAACTGCACCAACAAACAGCTCCACCATTCAATAAAAATACGTATCCGGCTTGCGACTTAGAGTCATTAGTATTAGTGTCATAGCTACCATCGACGTAACCACTTACGACAAGCTCTTTGTCACCTCCGTAAACGAGAAACATATCCCTAGTCCTTTTCAGGTACTTCAGGATGCTCTTGACCATTGTCCAGTGATCCACTCCTGGATTACTTTGGTACCTCCCTACTAAACTTATAGCAAGGCACACATCAGGTCTGGAGCACAGCATATCATACATGATAGAACCTATGGTTGAGGCATAGGGAATGACTTTCATTTTCTCTCTATCTTCTGCAGTGGTCGAGCATTGTCTTTGACTCAACTTCACACCTTGTAACAGGCAAGAACCCTTTCTTTGACTGATCCATTTTGAACTTCTTCAACACTTTATCAAGGTATGTGCTTTGTGAAAGTCCTATCAAGCGTCTTGATCTATCTCTATAGATCTTGATGCCCAATATATAAGCAGCTTCACCGAGGTCTTTCATTGAAAAACTCTTTTTCAAGTATCCTTTTATGCTATTCAGAAATTCTACATCATTTCCAATCAACAATATGTCATCCACATATAATATTAGAAATGGTATAGAGCTCCCACTTACTTTCTTGTAAATACAGGCTTCTCCAAAAGTCTGTATAAAACCATATGCTTTGATCACCTCATCAAAGCGTATATTCCAACTCCGATATGCTTGCACCAGTCCATAAATGGATTGCTGGAGCTTGCACACTTTGTTAGCACCTTTAAGATCGGCAAAACCTTTTGGTTGCATCATATACAACTCTTCTTTAAGAAATCCATTAAGGAATGCAGTTTTGACATCCATTTGCCAGATTTCATAATCATAAGATGCGGCAATTGCTAACATGATTCAGACAGACTTAAGCATCACTACGGGTGAGGAAGTCTCATCGTAGTCAACTCCTTGAACTTGTTGAAAACCCTTTGCAACAAGTCGAGCTTTATAGACAATAACATTACCATCAGCGTCAATCTTCTTCTTGAAGATCCATTTATTCACTATGGGTCGTCGATCGTCGGGCGGATCCACCAAAGTCCACACGTTGTTCTCATACATGGATCCTATCTCAGATTTCATGGCCTCAAGCCATTTATCGTAATCTGGGCTCATCATAGCTTCTAAATAGTTCATAGGTTCGTCATGTTCAAGTAACATGACCTCTAGAACAGGATTACCGTACCACTCTGGTGTTGGTCGTGCTCTGCCAGACCTATGAGGTTATGTAGCAACTTGATATATAGTTTCATGATCTTTATCATTAGCTTCCTCTCCAGTTGGTGTAGGAATCATGGGAACAGATTTCTCAAATGAGCAACTTTCCAAATTGGGAGCATGTAAAATTACCTCATCAAGTTCTAATTTCCTCCCACTCACTTCTTTCGATAGAAACTCCTTCTCTAGAAAGGTTTCGTTCTTAACAACAAAAATCTTGCCTTCGGAATTGTGGTAGAAGGTGTACCCAACTGTTTCCTTAGGGTATCCTATGAAGACGCACTTCTCCGATTTGGGTTTGAGCTTCTCAGGTTGAAGCCTTTCGACATAAGCATCACATCCCCAAACTTCAAGAAATGACAGCTTAGGTTTGTTGCCAAACCATAGTTCATACAGTGTCATCTCAACGGACTTCGACAGTGCCCTATTTAAAGTGAATGCAGTTGTCTCTAATGCATAACCCCAAAATGATAGTGGTAAATCGATAAGAGACATCATAGATCGCATCATATCCAATAAAGTGCGATTGCGATGTTCGGACACACCATTACGCTGTGGTGTTCGAGGTGGCGTGAGTTGTGAAACTATTCCACATTCTTTTAAATGAAGTCCAAACTTGTAACTTAAATATTGTCCTCCATGATCAGATCAAGAAACTTTATTTTCTTGTTATGATGATTCTCTACTTCACTCTAAAATTCTTTGAACTTTTCAAATGTTTCGGACTTGTGTTACATTAAGTAGATATACCCAGATCTGCTCAACTCATCTATGAAGCTCAGAAAAAAACGATACCCTCCACGAGCATCAACACTCATCGGACCGCATACATTAGTATGTATTATTTCCAATAAGTCATTAGCTCGTTTCATTGTTCCGGAGAACAGAGTTTTAGTCATCTTGCCCATAAGGCATGGCTCTCAAGTATCAGATGATTCATAATCAAGTGATTCCAAAAGTCCATCTTTATGGAGTTTCTTCATGCGCTTTATACCGATATGACCTAAACGGCAGTGCCACAAATAAGTTGCACTATCATTATCAACTTTGCATCTTTTGGCATCAATATTATGAATATGTGTATCATCACGATCAAGATTCAACAGAAATACACCACTCTTCAAGTGTGCATGACCATAAAAGATATTACTCATATAAATAGAACCATTATTCTCTGATTTAAATGAATAACCGTCTCGCACTAAACAAGATCCAGATATAATGTTCATGCTCAACGCTGGCACCAAATAACAATTATTTAGGTCTAAAACTAATCCTGAAGGTAGATGTAGAGATAGCATGCCGACAGCGATCACATCGACCTTGGAACCATTTCTGACGCGCATGATACGTCTCCAACGTATCTATAATTATTTATTGTTCCATGCTGTTATATTATCATTCTTGGATATTTTACAATCATTTTATAGTCATTTTATGTCATTTTTGGTACTAACCTATTGACATAGTGCGCAGTGCCAGTTGCTATTTTCTGCATGTTTTTACATCGCAGCAAATCAATATCAAATGGAGCCCAAATGCAATGCAACTCCTGGAGGATTTTTTTGGGCCAGAAGAAGCCAATGGGCCAAGAAAGCACCTGAGGGCCTGCTCGAGGGGAGGAGCACCCACCAGGGTGCGCCAGGAGGCCCAGGCGTGCCCTAGGGGGTTGTGCCCACCTCGGGTGCCCTCCAAACCACCTCTTTGCTCTATAAATACCCAAATATTCCAAAACCCTAGGGGAGTCGACGAAATATTGATCCAGCCGCCGTAGAGTCCAGAACCACCAAGATCCAATCTAGACACCGTCATGGAGGGGTTCACCACTTCCATTGGTGCCTCTCCTATGATGCGTGAGTAGTTCTTTGTAGACCTATGGGTCCGTAGTTAGTAGCTAGATGGCTTCCTCTCTCTCTCTCTTGATTATCAATACAATGGTCTCTTGGAGATCCATATGATGTAAGTCTTTCGGCGGTGTGTTTGTTGGGATCTGATGAACATTGAGTTTATGATGAGATCTATGTTTTTATCCATGAAAGTTATTTGAGTCTTCTTTAATCTCTTATATGCATGATTGCTTATAGCCAAGTATTTCTTCTCCGATATTTGGGTTTTGTTTGGCCAACTTGATCTATTTATCTTGCAATGGCAAGAGGTGCTTTGTAGTGGGTTCGATCTTACGGTGCTTGATCCCAGTGACAGAAAGGGAACTGACATGTATGTATCATTGCTACTAAGGATAACAAGATGAGATCTATATCTGTCGCAATAGATAAATGGATCTCGTCTACATCATGTCATCGTTCTTATTGCATTACTCCATTTTCTCATGAACTTAATACACTAGATGCATGCTGGATAGCGGTCGATGTGTGGAGTAATAGTAGTAGATGCAAGCAGGGGTCGGTCTACTAATCTTGGATGTGATACCTATATAATTATCATTGTCTGGATATCATCATGATTATTTGAAGTTCTATCAATTGCCCAACAGTAATTGTTTTCCCACCGTTTGCTATTTTTCTAGAGAGAAGCCACTAGTGAAACCTACGGCCCCCGGGTCTCTTTTCATCATATTTGCCTTTGCGATCTATTTTCTCTTGCATTTATTTTCAGATCTATTAAACCAAAAATACAAAAATACCTTGCTGCAATTTATTTGTTCCGTGATCTATTTATCCTATCTACCACTTTTTACCTCACGTTTTTGCCTATCATGAGGCGCCATACCCGGAAGGGATTGACAACCCCTTTGACACGTCGGGTTGCGAGTATTTGTTATTTGTGTGCAGGTGTTGTTTACGTGGTGTGAGGAGGTTCTCCTACTAGTTCGATAACCTTGGTCTCATCACTGAGGGAAATACCTACCATCGCTATACTGCATCATCCCTTCCTCTTTGGGGAAATACCGACGTAGTTCTAGCAGACATCAAAAGGAATTTCTGGCGCCGTTGCCGGGGAGGATCACCTCAAGAGAGTCTACCGTGAACGTGCCTTCTGGCACCGTTGCCAGGGATGATCTTCAACATCAACCAGGTTCCTAATCCCAAATCTCATCTCCTTGCAATTTACATTATTTGCCATTTGCCTCTCGTTTTCCTCTCCCCCATTTCACAAAAAATTTCCATTTTATTCACCCCTCTTTCTCGTTTCCTTTTTCTCGTCAGATCTCATGTTTTCTTGTGTTGCCATGTGCCTTTTATTTGCTTGCATCTTCGCTTGCTAAAAAATTATTGATATGGATCCTCATCGACTTGCTAATCTTTTCAAAAGGTCCAACTATGATGAACCAATTGCTAGTGAATTGAGTTCACTATATTATCTTTATGAAGCTTTGCTTGAGATTTATGAATCTCAAGATTGTGATGAAGTGTTAAACAAAGAAATTTATGAAGTGATTCATGATAGCTCCTTGAATGAAAAGCATGATTGCAATGATGTTAGTATAAATTCTATTAATGTCAATTGTGTTAATTATATGCAAAACCCCAAGCTTGGGGATGCTAATTTTTATATGTCCACTACTTATTGCAATGATCATGATTGGGGTGATTCTTCTTATGATCTTGAAAATTTATTTAAGCCTCATGATGAATATGTTTGTGATAGTATTGAAAGTGGGTTTGGAAGAGTGTCAACTCTGGGTAATAGTGATCCCACTACTTTGGAGAACGATCAATATTATGAAATTTTTGATAAAAGTGGGTTTGGAGAGGTCATGACTTTAGTTGATGGTAATCCCACTATTTTGGAAGAGTGTCAACTTTGCATGTATGTGGATCATGTTGAGAATATTTTATGTGATAGCTATATTATTGAATTTAATTATGATCCTACATGTAATTACTATGAGAGAGGAAAATATGGTTGTGGGAATTTTCATGTTACTAAATTACCTCTCGTTATGTTGAGATTGTAAATGTTTTATTCCTCTTCTTTGCATATGCTAGATGATTCTTGTCTTGATAATTTGTTTTCTTATAAAATTCCTATGCATAGGAAGTATGTTAGACATAAATTTGTTTTTCACATGTTTCATGATGCTCTCTTTGAGTTTCAATTATTATCTTTTGTGTGAGCATCAATAAAATTATGCCTAGCCAGGGGCGTAAAACGATAGCGCTTGTTGGGAGGCAACCCAATGAATAAAATTTATTTTTGCTTTTTGCTTTCAGTTCTTGAGTGTCAGCACAATCATGCTAATGTTATGATTGTGTTATTTGTGTTTTAGTTAGTGTTTGTGCCAAAGCAATGCCTTTGGGAAGACTTGGGTGAAAGTTTATTTGATCTTGCTAAAAAATAGAAACTTTTGCCCTCACGAGATTCACTGTCATTTTTTACAGATGAGTGATTTTAAGTTGATTCTATTTGCATAAGATTAATAGAAAAATTCCTCATGTCCACCAATTTATTTCATAATTTTTGGAGTTATAGAAGATTCTAAATTTTCAGATTTCTTCAGATTGTTCTGCTTTTGACAGATTCTGTTTTCTTTGTGTTGTGTGCTTGTTTTGATGATTCTATGGTTTTCTTTGATGAGGTTTTTCCATAGAAAAGTTGTAATACAGTAGATATAATGCAAAAACAAAATAAGAATAGGTTTTCTACATTACTTATACTAGTGGTTTCGTTTCTTATACTAACGGATCTCACGAAGGTTTTGATTGAGTTTTGTATGATTGAAGTTTTCAAGTTTTGGGTTATCATATGATGGATGAAGGAATAAGGATAAGCAAAAGCCTAAGCTTGGGTGTGCCCGAGGCACCCCAATATAATATTCAAAGAAGTAGAAAGCAACTAAGCTTGGGGATGCCCCTGAATGGCATCCCCGCTTTCTTCTAACGACCATCGGTATTTTACTTGAAACTATATTTTTATTCGTCACATGATATGTGTTTTGCTTGGAGCGTCTTGTATGATATGAGTCTTTGCTTGTTTTGCTTTGTGTTTTAATTGTCGAGCCCTTGCTGGACACACCCTTTTTAGAGAGCCAAGAATTATGTTATGCTTGCTCCTATGCTTCACTTAAATTTTTAGAGCCATGGACTTGCTCTAGTACTTCACTTATATCTTTTTGAGCCCCGTGTGCTTTGTTAATTTTGAATAAATGCTCTCATGCTTCACTTAGATTTATTTGGGAGTTAGTAAATTTTTAAGAAATTCTATCTTGCTTCACTTAGATTATTTTGAGAGAAATAAAAATATTATGCTCATGATCTTCACTTATATTTGTTTGAGCTTATCAAAAGCAACATATGAAAATAGTCCCAAAGTGATAGATATCCAAGGAGGATATAATAAAAACTTTCATGAAGATCATTGGATAAAATAAACTTGATTCTTAGTAATGGTTTTGAGATATGACGATATGATATATGAGTCATGTTGATGAGTAATTGTGCTTTAGTAAGAATATTTATGTTAAGGTTTGTGATTCCCTATGCAAGCACAAAAGTCAATAGTTATGCAATGAAATTTATATCCTACTTATGGTGCATTATTCGGTGTTACTTATGCTTAATTCTTGGGTACAAGATTTTTCGCTTTTTGGTTGGTCACTTCTCAATCTTTTTGCTAGCCTTCATTTTGCACTAAGTATGATCACTACTTGTGCATCCAAAAGCCTTTAAACCAGATTTGCCTTATGAGTCCACTATACCTACCTATATGCGGTGTTTCCATGCCGTTCTAAGCAAATTTGCATGTTCCATCTCTAATGTTCAAAATAAATTTCTTTTTTGTGTGCTCTACTACTCGCGAAGCAGTAAAGGGTAACCAATATTTTCCATGCTAGATGTGTTATTCTCACGATGAGTGTTTATTCAATTGTCATTGCACGAGAGTACAACAAAGTTATTAGGGATGCCCAGTCTCGAAATGAAAAATGAATTTACTTTATGTTGAAAAATAATAAATTCCTTGGAAAGTGTTGGTATGGAAGGCACCCGTGGATACGGCTAGCCATGGAAAGTGAAAGTTATGGTGGAAAAAGGAATAAAGTTTATTTTCTGTTTGGGAACCGCCTGTGATGTATCTAGCATGGAAAGTGTTGGGATGCTCCAAGTCATTTTCGTTGGTAGGAAAAGTATGCCTCTCAAAAATAATTTTATCTTTTAAGCTATGAGCTCTGGCACCTCTACAAATCCCTACTTCCCTCTGCGAATGGCCTTTCTTTTATTTATGCAATTTTTATTTTGAATTTTAGTCTCCATCTTCTCTTATAAAGCACCAACTAAGGGGCACTATGATCATATTTGAGCATTGGGTGTAGCTAATATTTGAGTGTGTTTCACGAATGGATCAATGATTGAGCATGATGGGCTAGGGATAACTTGCTTTAGTGTTGATATTTTGAAAGACATGGTTGCTTGTTGGTATGCTTGAGTATTAAATTCTTCATGTCGAAACTAGACTATTGCTTTGGATCATATAAAAGTCCATATGTCCATGCTATAAAGAAAAGAATGTGATGAGCATGTTAGGCAGCATTCCACATCAAAAATTCTGTTTTTTATCATTTACCTACTCAAGGACGAGTGGGAATTAAGCTTGGGGATGTTGATACGTCTCCAACGTATCTATAATTTTTTATTGTTCCATGCTATTATATTATCATTCTTGGATGTTTTACAATCATTTTATAGTTATTTTATACCATTTTTTGGTACTAACCTATTGACATAGTACCCAGTGCCAGTTGCTGTTTTCTGCATGTTTTTTACATCACAGGAAATCAATATCAAACGGAGTCCAAACACAATGCAACTCCTGGAGATTGTTTTTGGGCCAGAAGAAAGCCAATGGGCCAAGAAAGCACGTGAGGGGCTGCTCGAGAGGAGCAGCACCCACCAGGGTGCGCCAGGAGTCCCATGCGCACCCAGGGGGTTGTGCGCACCTCGAGTGCCCCTCGAACCGCCTCTTTGCTCTATAAATACCTAAATATTCCAGAAACCCTAGGGGAGTCGACGAAATATTGATCCAGCTGCCGGAGAGTCCAGAACCACCAAGATCCAATCTAGACACCTGTGACGCCCGGGTAATTATGCTACAGTAATCCCCTACTAATGATGCCACGTCACCTCGTTTGTAGTTGCTAATCTCGAGTTAGTTCGAAACCGATTCAAATTCAAATTTAAAATATAGGCAAACAACAAAAGTTTTCCAAAAATAAAACTAAAATGTTCTAAATGTGTCGAATAAATCATAGGTAAATGGGGTGGTGAAACCCAACTTTTATGAAATGCTTAACTACACCATAATGATTTAAATAGTAGCAAAACTAATTATTTAAATGCCTTCACTAATTAAATAAATTATCAAACTAAATTATTTGGGGACTAGAGTTTTTGTGGTAGTGGACTAAATTGAAATACCAAATTAGATGCCAAGTATATATTTCACAAAAAACTAAAACAATAAGAAACAAAGATAAAAGAATAAATAAAAAGAAAAGAACAAAAGAAATAAAAACAGAACAGCCCCCCCCCCCCCCCCCGCTGGGCCTCGTGGCCCAGCTGGCCACCAGGCCGCCCCACGACCCAACCGGCCAGGCCGGCCCACCCCGGTCCCCCCCCCATAACCCCTCCCGGGGGGCACCGAAACCCTAACCCCCTTCCCCACGATCCCCACTCTCCTTCCCCCCCCCCCCCCGCGCGATCTGGATCGGGGGCGCCCCAACGCACCTCGCCCCGATCCCCTTGCCCCCGAGCCCGACGCCGGGGCCCGACGCCGCCCCATCGTCGCCGGGCTGCCCCGCCCCACCACTCCGTCGCCGGAACGCCATCGTTGTTGCCTCGCTCCACCAATCCTCCCTGAACGACCCCCACGCGCTCGACGCTGTCGCCGGAGACCACCACGCCGCACGCCACCGCCCCGTCGCCGTCGAGCGCCTCACCGCCCTCCTCCTCGCCGGTCGCCCCCGACCGCCCCCGAGCCGCTTTCCTGAGACCCTACGCCCCCCCCACCGTGAGCTCTTCCCCCCTTCTCTCCCCCCGATCCCCCTGGGATCGATCCCCTCTCCCCCCCCCCCCCCCCGCGCTCGGTCGCCGTGGCCGGAGCTTGCTCCAGTGCCGCGCTTGCCGCGCTCCGGCTCGCGCCGGCTCACCGCGCCCGCGTCCCTCCCCTCGGGCCTCCTCGCTCGGCCGAGGCCCCCCCTCCTCTCCTTCCCCTGTCACCGCGTCGCGCCCGACCGCCCCGACGAGCTCCTCGACGCGCCCCCGTGCCTGTCGCCGCGCCCGGCTGTGCACACCCGCGCCTCGATGCGCCCGGACCGCGCCCCGCCTTCGCCGACAGCCCCGCATGGACGCGCCACTCGCGCGTGCCTCGCTCCTCTGCATCGTGCCCCGCCTCCGCCCGTTGCTGGCGCTGCTGATGCCGTGTTACGCCCGCCTCCCCGCGCGCCTCTACTCGCCGCTCCACCGGCGTCCGTCACCGCTGGCCACCGGCCTCCCCTGCTCCCCTCGCCCTGCCGGCTCCGCCCGCCCTCCTGGGCGTGCGCCCGAACGAACGGGTGCGGGTTGCGCCCGAACCCGCACCGCCCTGTGCCCGCTAGCCCCCCCGGGCCACTGACTAGGGGGCCCCGCCCCATAACGTTTTTTTTTTAAATAAAAAAAATAATAAAATAAAATAAAATAAATAAGTAAATAAATATATTAAATAAATAAATGAATAATAACTAGAATAATTAAAAAATTAATTAATTAATTAATTAATTAATTAATTAATTTAATTAATCCTGATTAATTAACCTAATGGCTAATTAACCTAATTAACTACTGTTAATTAAACTAAACTAGGGTAATTAGTTAACAGTCACTGACAAACGGGACCCACATGTCAGGGTTGACTCAGTCAACCCCTGTTGACTGCTGACGTCAGCATGACATCATGCTGATGTCATTAATACATTTTTTCGAATTAATTAAATAAATAATTAAATTTCAGAAATTAATAAAATCTTTAGAAAATCATATCTTTTAATCCGTAACTCGGATTAAAATGTTTTCAACATGAAAGTTGCTCAGAACGACGAGACGATTCCGGATACGCAGTCCGTTCGTCCGCCACACCCCTCTAACCTATCGAACCCGCAACTTTCCCCCTCCGGCTCCTCTGCCCGAAAACACGAAACACCGGGAATACTTTCCCGGATGTTTTCCCCCCTTCACCGGTATCACCTACTACCGCGTTAGGGCACACCGAACACCGCGTATTGCCTTGTTATATTTTGTGATGCTTTGTTTGCTCTGTATTCATTATTTCTTCCCCCTCTTCTCTCCGGTAGACTACGAGACCGACGCTGATGCCACCGAGTACGACTACGTCACCGACGACCCCTCCTTGTCTGAGCAACCAGGCAAGCCCCCCCCCCCTTGATCACCAGATATCGCCTATTCTACTCTATACTGCTTGCATTAGAGTAGTATAGCTTGTTACTGCTTTCGTTGGTCCTATTCTGATGCATAGCCTGACATTGTTGCTACATATGTTGATACCTTACCTGCAATCCTAAATGCTTAGTATAGGATGCTAGTTTATCATCATTGGCCCTACATTCTTGTCCGTCAGCCTTGCTATACTATTGGGCCGTGATCACTCGGGAGGTGATCACGGGTTTATACTATACATACATACATACTATACAGATGGTGACTAAAGTCGGGTCAGCTCATTGAGTACCCGCAAGTGATTCTGACGAGGGGGCTGAAAGGACAGGTGGCTCCATCCCGGTAGAGGTGGGCCTGGGTTCCCGACGGCCCTCGACTGTTACTTTGTGGCGGAGCGACAGGGCAGGTTGAGACCACCTAGGAGACAGGTGGGCCTGGCCCTGTTCGGCGTTCGCGGATACTTAACACGCTTAACGAGATCTTGGTATTTGATCTGAGTCGGCTACGAGCCTATACGCACTAACCATCTACGTGGGAGTAGTTATGGGTATCCCGACGTCGTGGTATCAGCCGAAGCACTTCAGACGTCAGCGACGGAGCGGCGCGCGCCGGATTGGAACGTAAGCCTGCTCTTGTATTAAGGGGGCTAGTTCCGCTTTCGGCCGCGTACGCAACGTACAGGTGTGCTATGGGCGATGGGCCCAGACCCCTGTGCGCTTAGGTTTAGACCGGCGTGCTGGCCTCTCTGTTTTGCCTACGTGGGGCTGCGACGTGTTGATCTTCCGAGGCCGGGCATGACCCAGGAAAGTGTGTCCGGCCAAATGGGATCGAGCGTGTTGGGCAATGTGGTGCACCCCTGCAGGGAAGTTAATCTATTCGAATAGTCGTGATCTTCGGTAACAGGACGACTTGGAGTTGTACCTTGACCTTATGACAACTAGAACCGGATACTTAATAAAACACACCCTTCCAAGTTCCACAGACAACCCGGTGATCGCTTTTCCGCAGGGCGACGAGGAGAGGATCGCCGGGTAGGATTATGCTATGCAATGCGACTGGAGATGCGCTTGGAGATGCTACCTGGATATGCTACTTGGAGATGCTACTTGGAGGACTTCAATCTACTCTCTTCTACATGCTGCAAGACGAAGGCTGCCAGAAGCGTAGTCTTCGACAGGATTAGCTATCCCCCTCTTATTCTGGCATTCTGCAGTTCAGTCCACTGATATGGCCTCTTTACACATATACCCATGCATATGTAGTGTAGCTCCTTGCTTGCGAGTACTTTGGATGAGTACTCACGGTTGCTTTCTCCCCCCTTTTTCCCCTTTCCTTTCTTTCTGGTTGTCGCAACCAGATGCTGGAGTCCAGGAGCCAGGAGCCAGCGTTGACGACGACTACTACATTGGAGGTGCCTACTACTACGTGCAGGCTGACGACGACGACCAGGAGTAGTTAGGAGGATCCCAGGCAGGAGGCCTGCGCCTCTTTCGATCTGTATCCCAGTTTGTGCTAGCCATCTTATGGCAACTTGTTTAACTTATGTCTGTACTCAGATATTGTTGCTTCCGCTGACTCGTCTATGATCGAGCACTTGTATTCGAGCCCTCGAGGCCCCTGGCTTGTATTATGATGCTTGTATGACTTATTTTATTTGTAGAGTTGTGTTGTGATATCTTCCCGTGAGTCCCTGATCCTGATCGTACACATTTGCGTGCATGACTAGTGTACGATTAAATCGGGGGCGTCACAAGTTGGTATCAGAGCCGACTGCCTGTAGGAATCCCCTTTCCAACTCCTTGGCCGAAGTCGAGTCTAGTCGTTGAAAAACTTTTACTAACATGGCTGTGTGGCCCATGGGCCCACGTCGCCATCGGGAGGTATTAGGATCTTTTATTCCTCGACCTTTACTCTGGGATTCTGAACCCTCTTCTATTCGGGTTAAACGATTTTTACTAAAAACTAACTTTAGGTTCTCGAAAATACTTTCTCCCGAAGAGCCCCTTCAGTCCAGATGGTCACCGACTGCACCAGAAGATTTCAGAGATACTCTTTGATATTCTCTCGAGACTTGTGCCCATCACTTTTGCTATTCCCGACCACCGGTAAATCCTTATGGATAACTACTTACACTTGCCATTCTTATGATCATTCCCCATTGGTCTTGTTATTACAAGATACCCTGAGAAACTCGTCGTGGTTTCGATAATCCCTTGAGCTTACTGCCTTGCTGTTCTTGTCACTTGAATACCCCTACGGTTAATTCTCGCATTTATCGAGTATCTGCCCATCCCTCAGTTGTTCATGTGTTACACAAAAGTCTTCGAATTACCAACCGATATTCCGAAAATCCTCAGCAACCTATTGCTCTGGAATTTCTTGTTTGCTTTCATTATGATTAATCCCATAAGTATAGCAATCTTATTGACATTCCTTGTCATTATCATTTTGAGTCTGTTGACTCAATATGTTGCGAATACACGCAATCATCATTGATCCTTATAAGTTACTTTTCCGGCTGAGCTGCCATTCTTTTTACTGGAATTGGTTCTCGACCAATCCAATTGTCTTTGATTGTACCCTACGGCTATTCAACTTATCCACCCCTAATCAGAGCATTGCTTCTGATCCCTTGATTTGGAAATCATAATTCCTTTGCATTTGACAATTGAGTTAGTCAGTTGTTTCTATAATCTGCTTCCTCTAGTTGAGTACCGATGCTCACGTCAGATCCCTTGTGGACCACCAGATCCTTTGTTGGATTTTATCTGACAATGCCCTTCATATTCAATAAACTTGTGAGCCTTTTCTCGGATACATAATGCCTTTGGTAAATTGTATCGTCTGCTTTCTCAACCATGCTCTGCCTTCGAGCTTGAGTTAATTACTTCTAAAAGATTCTGGTATAGGATTCTAAGATGCCCCGATGGGTTGAACCTATGCCTTCCTTAATATGTGTGAACTCGAAAGTTTTCACGAGTCGTACTCTTCTGGTATTTTGCCAGATAAAATTTCAACGCTATAACTTCATCGAAAGCGAGAAGTGAATGAAAGGGTATGCATTGGAGAAGTGGGAGTCGACCTTGAACTTTGTGTTCATGCCCATGGACGCGATGTATATCCTATCATGGAAGCTTCTTGTAACAATAACTATTTCCTTGATAACTAACATATGGTATTTGTGAATTGATCCCTTGCAACCGTGGTTCCGACCATGATTGTTCTTCTTTGATCTCATTTCTCGGACAAGTTAAAACAATTGTCTTCTATGGATCAATACACCAGTCCAACCTTTACTTTGATCTTGTGTCGAGTATTACCCCCCTGGTATCTCGAGATTATCATGGAACTGCATAACTCCTTATGAGTTCTTCATCAAGTGCTACCTTCCCACTGATTCCAATTTTTTCACGGGCTCTGAGTTATTGAACACTCAAAGACACCGATAACTGAACCGAGTCCGCTCTTCGGTTCAACAACTCTTCAGTAAGCTTCTATAAGTACGAGTTGGTACCCGATCACGCCATTCCTAGCCTGTTTGGCTATATCGTTATCGTGACGAATTCTAACGGGGCTACCCGGTCCTTCTTCTCGGAGCACAATTTTCGACGATGAACTAACCTTATGTCGGTCCTCATCGTCATATCATTTCGCCTTGAACAACAAGCTTGGTTTCGAGTTTGGGTCATAACTGTGGTTCCAATAACCTCTTGCTTCATCATTCCTTTGACTTGATGTCGTCGCTGGTTGACTACATCTGCATGAAATCTCTCGACAATTGTGTCGTGATCATCATCAACCTTATGAGCTCTTCCAGGAATTCAATTGAATTCATAATGGGTAATACCATCCTTGCCCCTCGATGATTCCTGTTCTCATCGACCACCTTATTGCCTTCCGTTCAACACAACTTGTTCGTGTTTTGTGTAAACCTTGAGATCACTGCTACCCAGCAGTTGATCTTCCTTACCTCGGAAGTATTACCATCTCTTTTTGTCAAGAATGTGGTGAGAATTTCACCACCTCTTAATAATTCTTGATATCATAACACTTCTTGCCATCTTCGTTCATTCCTTGGTCCCCGTATTGTTTTCAACCGGAATACCGACAATGGAGCTATGACGTGTGAATTCAAAACTTCTAACAACCCTATTGCTTTGAAGTGAATGGGCGATAGTTCATTCTAAGTCCTTCGCTAATTGAATCACCATTCTAACATTGGTCGTGCAACCCAACCCGTACTTCGGGCGCACCCTTCAACCAGTGTTTAATTGTGTATGTTTTCCTCGAGCATACTTCCTTATATCATTTGATCTAACAAATGTTATCCCATTGTTCACTTAATGGTGGAAATCCATCTTTTGGGAATCTCGGTGAATTGCCGTTGAGTTCACCAGACACCTCCTTGTCCTCTCCTTGGTTTAATGGTGAACTATTGCTTCAGAAACCCGCTCCCATAGTTCATTTCCCGAGAAGCTTGCAATGCCATTTCAACGATTTGTGTTGCGCCTTTTCTTCTCAGACATCCTGAATCTCAGGTATCCTGACACCAATCAGATCTGAATCTCGGTCAGATATGATGGTTGGGACACCTTTCCAAGAGTTATGATGTTGATCCTTTGATGACCCGCTAACATGATGTCATGCCTAGCACCCCCTCCCCCCCGGCTGGAGGACCTATCAATATAGATTCCTTTTCAGCAAGGTTATCCATTCATCCATGAGGAAATTGTAAGACTTATTCTACAAGTTATTCCAGATGGATCCTTCGTGATACCAAAGTCTGATCTTCACCTGAAGGCCATGTCAATGCTATCTCGAAGCATGTCTGCGATACTCTGATTTTCAACAAGAACATCCGAAGCCCAATGCTAAATGTTTCTTGCTCAATTATCCGAACACCGTTGTATGGGTAATGTCATGAAATTTCTCTCCCCTTACCTAAAGGGTTTTCTACATTATATCCTGTCATGGATATCATGCTCTGCTTATCCTTGGGAAGGATATACCCCCGAAATATGTGTTTAAACACATTTTTCCTTTCCATTGTTCTGTTTAACCTAATGATCACATTTTCCTTTCCATGGGTCTGTTTGACCCTTCTTGTGACCTATATAATCTAAGCAGTGATAATCCCCTGCTTAGGTAAGCACCTCGTTGTACCACTCTGTAAGTAAGACCCTATTACTATTGTTGATGACATTCCAGTAACCACCGATGGACGAGAACCTTGCCTATTGGTCCGTCTCGTTCAACGAGCAGGAAAATGGTTCTCTTCGTCCCTCGCCCTTGGTACCTATGTTGTTGCCGACATGACCCTCAGACTCTCCTCTAACATGCCTTGCTTACATGATCGTGCAAGATGTCACCAACCTTCTACTTTTAACCACATGGTGGGCCCATAACCCATAGTTTCACAGGATCGAAACCTGACCCTCCTGTACACCCCCTGTTCCCAAAGTTATTCCTCACGCTTGACTTTGTATGTAATTCACGGGCCACTTGCCTGTAGATCTATTCTGGTATCGGACGCAATACTTATACCCGTTGCTCTGAACCCTTTCGCACCCTGCTTCAGGCAATGAACGATTGCCTATCCGCTTGAAACTTCTTATCGCCCTGTCTTACTTTGCTCTCGATGTGTGTCGTTTGTTCAACTCGCGAGATACTCATAAGTTCATTCTGGGGATACCCCCAGATGATTTTCACTTATAACATCCTTGCATTGTAGAGCTACCCCTTACCTATTCGTAAGTACGATGGAGTTCACGAAGAAATGGTGGCGAGTTTATCATGATGCATCGGAATAAAGGATTGAAGACATCAACGAAAGGAACTAACTTCGTCGAGAAGATCCGTTAGAATATCGTAACCAGAACTTTCCCCTTACTTCCCTCTTAAATCTCGGGACGAGATTTCTTGTAGTGGAGGAGAATTGTGACGCCCGGGTAATTATGCTACAGTAATCCCCTACTAATGATGCCACGTCACCTCGTTTGTAGTTGCTAATCTCGAGTTAGTTCGAAACCGATTCAAATTCAAATTTAAAATATAGGCAAACAACAAAAGTTTTCCAAAAATAAAACTAAAATGTTCTAAATGTGTCGAATAAATCATAGGTAAATGGGGTGGTGAAACCCAACTTTTATGAAATGCTTAACTACACCATAATGATTTAAATAGTAGCAAAACTAATTATTTAAATGCCTTCACTAATTAAATAAATTATCAAACTAAATTATTTGGGGACTAGAGTTTTTGTGGTAGTGGACTAAATTGAAATACCAAATTAGATGCCAAGTATATATTTCACAAAAAACTAAAACAATAAGAAACAAAGATAAAAGAATAAATAAAAAGAAAAGAACAAAAGAAATAAAAACAGAACAGCCCCCCCCCCCCCCCCCCGCTGGGCCTCGTGGCCCAGCTGGCCACCAGGCCGCCCCACGACCCAACCGGCCAGGCCGGCCCACCCCGGTCCCCCCCCCATAACCCCTCCCGGGGGGCACCGAAACCCTAACCCCCTTCCCCACGATCCCCACTCTCCTTTCCCCCCCCCCCCCCGCGCGATCTGGATCGGGGGCGCCCCAACGCACCTCGCCCCGATCCCCTTGCCCCCGAGCCCGACGCCGGGGCCCGACGCCGCCCCATCATCGCCGGGCTGCCCCACCCCACCACTCCGTCGCCGGAACGCCATCGTTGTCGCCTCGCTCCACCAATCCTCCCTGAACGAGCCCCACGCGCTCGACGCCGTCGCCGGAGACCACCACGCCGCACGCCACCGCCCCGTCGCCGTCGAGCGCCTCACCGCCCTCCTCCTCGCCGGTCGCCCCCGACCGCCCCCGAGCCGCTTTCCTGAGACCCTACGCCCCCCCACCGTGAGCTCTTCCCCCCTTCGCTCCCCCCGATCCCCCAGGGATCGATCCCCTCTCCCCCCCCCCCACCCCGCGCTCGGTCGCCGTGGCCGGAGCTCGCTCCGATGCCGCGCTTGCCGCGCTCCGACTCGCGCCGGCTCACCGCGCCCGCGTACCTCCCCTCGGGCCTCCTCGCTCGGCCGAGGCCCCCCCTCCTCTCCTTCCCCTGTCACCGCGTCGCGCCCGACCGCCCCGACGAGCTCCTCGACGCGCCCCCGTGCCTGTCGCCGCGCCCGGCTGTGCACACCCGCGCCTCGATGCGCCCGGACCGCGCCCCGCCTTCGCCGACAGCCCCGCATGGACGCGCCACTCGCGCGTGCCTCGCTCCTCTGCATCGTGCCCCGCCTCCGCCCGTTGCTGCCGCTGCTGATGCCGTGCTGCGCCCGCCTCCCCGCGCGCCTCTACTCGCCGCTCCACCGGCGTCCGTCACCGCTGGCCACCGGCCTCCCCTGCTCCCCTCGCCCTGCCGGCTCCGCCCGCCCTCCTGGGCGAGCGCCCGAACGAACGGGTGCGGGTTGCGCCCGAACCCGCACCGCCCTGTGCCCGCTAGCCCCCCCCCCCCCCGGGCCACTGACTAGGGGGCCCCGCCCCATAACGTTTTTTTTTAAATAAATAAAAAAATTAAAAAAATAAAATAAAATAAAATAAAATAAAATAAATAAGTAAATAAATATATTAAATAAATAAATGAATAATAACTAGAATAAGTAAAACATTAATTAATTAATTAATTAAGTAAATAATTAATTTAATTAATCCTGATTAATTAACCTAATGGCTAATTAACCTAATTAACTACTGTTAATTAAACTAAACTAGGGTAATTAGTTAACAGTCACTGACGAACGGGACCCACATATCAGGGTTGACTCAGTCAACCCCTGTTGACTGCTGACGTCAGCATGACATCATGCTGACGTCATTAATACATTTTTTCGAATTAATTAAATAAATAATTAAATTTCAGAAATTAATAAGATCTTTAGAAAATCATATCTTTTAATCCGTAACTCGGATTAAAATGTTTTCAACATGAAAGTTGCTCAGAACGACGAGACGATTCCGGATACGCAGTCCGTTCGTTCGCCACACCCCTCTAACCTATCGAACCCGCAACTTTCCCCCTCCGGCTCCTCTGCCCGAAAACACGAAACACCGGGAATACTTTCCCGGATGTTTTCCCCCCTTCACCGGTATCACCTACTACCGCGTTAGGGCACACCGAACACCGCGTATTGCCTTGTTATATTTTGTGATGCTTTGTTTGCTCTGTATTCATTATTTCTTCCCCCTCTTCTCTCCGGTAGACTACGAGACCGACGCTGATGCCACCGAGTACGACTACGTCACCGACGACCCCTCCTTGTCTGAGCAACCAGGCAAGCCCCCCCCCCTTGATCACCAGATATCACCTATTCTACTCTATACTACTTGCATTAGAGTAGTATAGCTTGTTACTGCTTTCGTTGGTCCTATTCTGATGCATAGCCTGACATTGTTGCTACATCTGTTGATACCTTACCTGCAATCCTAAATGCTTAGTATAGGATGCTAGTTTATCATCATTGGCCCTACATTCTTGTCCGTCAGCCTTGCTATACTATTGGGCCGTGATCACTCGGGAGGTGATCACGGGTTTATACTATACTATACATACATACTATACAGATGGTGACTAAAGTCGGGTCAGCTCATTGAGTACCCGCAAGTGATTCTGACGAGGGGGCTGAAAGGACAGGTGGCTCCATCCCGGTAGAGGTGGGCCTGGGTTCCCGACGGCCCTCGACTGTTACTTTGTGGCGGAGCGACAGGGCAGGTTGAGACCACCTAGGAGACAGGTGGGCCTGGCCCTGTTCGGCGTTCGCGGATACTTAACACGCTTAACGAGATCTTGGTATTTGATCTGAGTCGGCTACGAGCCTATACGCACTAACCATCTACGTGGGAGTAGTTATGGGTATCCCGACGTCGTGGTATCAGCCGAAGCACTTCAGACGTCAGCGACGGAGCGGCGCGCGCCGGATTGGAACGTAAGCCTGCTCTTGTATTAAGGGGGCTACTTCCGCTTTCGGCCGCGTACGCAACGTGCAGGTGTGCTATGGGCGATGGGCCCAGACCCCTGTGCGCTTAGGTTTAGACCGGCGTGCTGGCCTCTCTGTTTTGCCTAGGTGGGGCTGCGACGTGTTGATCTTCCGAGGCCGGGCATGACCCAGGAAAGTGTGTCCGGCCAAATGGGATCGAGCGTGTTGGGCAATGTGGTGCACCCCTGCAGGGAAGTTAATCTATTCGAATAGCCGTGATCTTCGGTAACAGGACGACTTGGAGTTGTACCTTGACCTTATGACAACTAGAACCGGATACTTAATAAAACACACCCTTCCAAGTTCCACAGACAACCCGGTGATCGCTTTTCCGCAGGGCGGCGAGGAGAGGATCGCCGGGTAGGATTATGCTATGCGATGCGACTGGAGATGCGCTTGGAGATGCTACCTGGATATGCTACTTGGAGATGCTACTTGGAGGACTTCAATCTACTCTCTTCTACATGCTGCAAGACGGAGGCTGCCAGAAGCGTAGTCTTCGACAGGATTAGCTATCCCCCTCTTATTCTGGCATTCTGCAGTTCAGTCCACTGATATGGCCTCTTTACACATATACCCATGCATATGTAGTGTAGCTCCTTGCTTGCGAGTACTTTGGATGAGTACTCACGGTTGCTTTCTCCCCCCTTTTTCCCCTTTCCTTTCTTTCTGGTTGTCACAACCAGATGCTGGAGTCCAGGAGCCAGGAGCCAGCGTCGACGACGACTACTACATTGGAGGTGCCTACTACTACGTGCAGGCTGACGACGACGACCAGGAGTAGTTAGGAGGATCCCAGGCAGGAGGCCTGCGCCTCTTTCGATCTGTATCCCAGTTTGTGCTAGCCATCTTATGGCAACTTGTTTAACTTATGTCTGTACTCAGATATTGTTGCTTCCGCTGACTCGTCTATGATCGAGCACTTGTATTCGAGCCCTCGAGGCCCCTGGCTTGTATTATGATGCTTGTATGACTTATTTTATTTGTAGAGTTGTGTTGTGATATCTTCCCGTGAGTCCCTGATCTTGATCATACACATTTGCGTGCATGATGAGTGTACGATTAAATCGGGGGCGTCACAACACCGTCATGGAGGGGTTCACCACTTCCATTGGTGCCTCTCCTATGATGCGTGAGTAGTTATCTGTAGACCTACGGGTCCGTAGTTAGTAGCTCGATGGCTTCCTCTCTCTCTCTCTCTCTCTCTCTCTCTCTCTCTTGATTATCAATACAATGGTCTCTTGGAGATCCATATGATGTAAGCCTTTTGGCGGTGTGTTTGTTGGGATCCGATGAACTTTGAGTTTATGATCAGATCTATGTTTTTATCCATAAAAGTTATTTGAGTCTTCTTTGATCTCTTATATGCATGATTGCTTATAACCTCGTATTTCTTCTCCGATATTTGGGTTTTGTTTGGCCAACTTGATCTATTTATCTTGCAATGGGAAGAGGTGCTTTGTAGTGGGTTCGATCGTATGGTGCTTGATCCTAGTGACAGAAAGGGAACCGACACATATGTTCGTTGCTACTAAGGATAACAAGATGAGATCTATATCTGCCGCAATACATAAACGGATCTCGTCTACATCATGTTATCGTTCTTATTGCATTACTCCATTTTCTCATGAACTTAATACACTAGATGCATGCTGGATAGCGGTCGATGTGTGGAGTAATAGTAGTAGATGCAGGCAGGAGTCGGTCTACTAATCTTGGACGTGATGCCTATATAATGATCATTGTCTAGATATCATCATGATTATTTGAAGTTCTATCAATTTCCCAATAGTAACCGTTTTCTATTTTTCTCGAGAGAAGCCACTAGTGAAACCTATGCCCCCCAGGTCTCTTTTCATCATATTTGCCTTTGTGATCTATTTTCTCTTGCATTTATTTTCAGATCTATTAAACCAAAAATACAAAAATACCTTGCTGCAATTTATTTGTTTTGTGATATATTTATCCTATCTACCACTTTTTACCTCACGTTTTTGCCTATCTTTAGGCGCGATACCCGGAAGGGATTGACAACCCCTTTAACACGTCGGGTTGCGAGTATTTGTTATTTGTGTGCAGGTGCTATTTACATGGTGTGAGGAGGTTCTCCTACTAGTTAGATAACCTTGGTCTCATCACTAAGGGAAATACCTACCGTGGCTATACTGCATCATCCCTTCCTCTTTGGGGAAATACCGACGTAGTTCTAGTAGACATCAGCGCATCGTCACCTCGTCCTTAGCCAATCTTCATTTAATCTGTAGTCCCTGCTTCGAGTTACAAATATGAGCAACCGAACCGGTATCAAATACCCTCGCACTACTAGGAGAATTAGTAAGGTACACATCAATAACATGTATATCAAATGTACATGTGTTCACTTTGTCATCCTTCTTATCCGCCAAATACTTGGGGTAGTTCCGCTTCCAGCGACTAGTCCCTTTGCAGTAGAAGCACTCAGTTTCAGGCTTGGGTCAAGCTTTGGGTTTCTTCCCGGAAGTGAAAACTTGCTTGTCATTCTTCTTGAAGTTCCCCTTCTTTTTACCCGTGCCCTTCTTCTTGAAACTAGTGGTTTTGTTAACCATCAGCACTTGATGCTCCTTCTTGATTTATACCTCCGCAGCCTTTAGCATCGCGAAGAGCTCAGGAATAGTCTTTTCCATCCCTTGCATATTGTAGTTCATCACGAAGCCTTTGTAGATTGGTGGCAGTGATTGAAGAACTCTGTCAATGATACAATCATCTGGAAGATTAACTCCCAGCTGAGTCAAGTGATTATGGTACCCAGACATTCTGAGTATGTGTTCACTAACAGAACTATTCTCCTCCATCTTGCAGCTATAGAACTTGTTGGAGACTTCATATCTCTCAACTCGGGCATTTTCTTGAAATATTAACTTCAACTCCTGGAACATCTCATATGGTCCATGACGTTCAAAACGTATTTGAAGTCCTGATTCTAAGTCGTAAAGCATGGCACACTGAACTTACGAGTAGTCATCAGATCAAGCTTGCCAGGCGTTCACAACGTCAGCTTCTGCTCCTGCAGCAGGCCTTGCACCCAGTGGTGCATCAAGGACATAATTCTTCTATGCAACAATGAGGATAATCCTCAAGTTACGGACCCGGTCCGTGTAATTGCTACCATCATCTTTCAACTTAGCTTTCTCTAAGAACACATTAAAATTCAAAGGAACGGTAGCACGGGCCATTGATCTACAACATAGATATGCAAAAAAACTATCAGGACTAAGTTCATGATAAATTAAGTTCAATTAATCATACTACTTAAGAACTCCCACTTAGATAGACATCCCTCTAGTCATCTAAATGATACGTGATCCAAATCAACTAAACCATGTTCGATCATCACGTGAGATGGAGTAGTCATCAATGGTGAACATCTCTATGTTTATCATATCTACTATATGATTCACGTTTGACCTTTTGGTCTCTAGTGTTCTGAGGCTATAGCTATATATGCTAGGCTCGTCAAGTTTAACCCGAGTATTCCACATGTGCAAAACTGGCTTGCACCCATTGTATTTGAACGTAGAGCTTATCACATCCGATCATCACGTGGTGTCTCAGCACGAAGAACTTTCGCAATGGTGCATACTCGGGGAGAACACTTATACCTTGAAATTTTAGTAAGGGATCATCTTATAATGCTACCGCCGTACTTAGCAAAATAAGATGCAGAAAAGATAAACATCTCACGCAATCAAAATATGTGACATGATATGGCCATCATCATCTTGTGCTTTTGAACTCGATCACCAAAGCAACGTCATGATCTCCATAATCACCGTCTTTACACCTTGATCTCCATCGTAGCATCGTGGTCGTCTCGCCAACTATTGCTTCTACGACTATCGCTACCGCTTAGTGATAAAGTAAAGCAATTACATAGCATTTGTATTTCATACAATAAGGCGACAACCATATGGCTCCTGCCAGTTGCCGATAACTTTTACAAAACATGGTCATCTCATACAACATCTACATATCACATCATGTCTTGACCATATCACATCACAAGCATGCCCTGCAGAAACAAGTTAGACGTCCTCTACTTTGTTTGTTGCAAGTTTTATATGGCTGCAACGGGCTTCTAGCACGAACCGTAAATACCTACGGCACAAAAACCACAACGGTAATTTATCAATTTTGTTGTTTTAACCTTCACAAGGACCGACCGCAGTCAAATTCAATTCAACAAAAGTTGGAGAAACAGACACCCGCCAGCCACCTTTATGCAAAACTAGTTGCATGTTTGTCGGTGGAACCGGTCTCATGAACGCGGTCATGTAAGGTTGGTCCGGGCCACTTCATCCAACAATACCGCCGAATCAAAATAAGACATTAGTGGTAAGCAGTATGACGATCACCGCCCACAACTCTTTGTGTTCTACTCGTGCATATCATCTACGCATAGTCCTGGCTCGGATGCCACTATTGGGAAACGTAGCATGCAATTTCAAAAAAAAATCCTACGCTCATGCAAGATCTATTGTAACATCCCAATTATCAATTTGGATATTATACATAGATCATCATATGCATATAATATTTATTCTTGCATTTGGTTGAGATCCTAGAAATATTAAACAACTCAAGGACCCAAGGAGAGAGTTGGAGGTTTCATAAAATTCATATTGGAATTTATTTCAAATTTGAAGAAAGGATCAATTTGATTTTATTATTTTTCTCTCCAATTACTTCCAATAATAAAATAATATGAGAGAAGATAATATGACTTCTTCAACCCAAGAGAAATATTGGAGAAAGAATTTTAAAATCAAATTATGATTTTATTGGTATTTTATTTGCTTTTTATTTGAATTAGAAAAATATTGCATTTTTTGAAAATTGCATCTTAGTCCAGAAAAATGTTGATCTTATCCTAAATATTAGGTTTGGACGGTGAAAATTGTTTCTGGGTTTTTTAGATTTTTTTATATTTTATTAGGATTTTTCTTTCGGGCGAAATTTATTATTTTAAAACAACTTCCTGCCTGACTGGGCCGAAGGCCCAGCCGATTTCGTCGGCCCGCCGTCGCGCCACCCTCCTCCTCCGACTCGGGACCGGAGTCCCGAGCAAGCCCGCCGCAGCCGCCATGTCCGGCCTGGACACGGGCACCGCCGCCCCCTCCCGCAAGCCACATCCGCCTCTTGCCCCCCCCCCCTAAATAGCGACCCCCGAGGCCCCTTGGACCCCGAGCCAGCCGCAGCCGCTACCAGCTGCCGCCGCTGTTGCCGTCGCCTCGCGCCGTCCCGCGCCGCACCCCGCCGTCTGCCGCCGACGCCGCCACCCCGCAGCCCCGCGCCGCCGTCCGCCAGAGCAGTCGCATCGCCGTCTCGCCGGAAATCGCCGTCGACCCTGCTGTTTTTCGCCGGTTTTTAGGTAAAAACCTAGATCGGTTTTTTAGGGTTTTGTCGGTTCATTTCGGTCCTTTGGTTTTTGATTGGTTTTTTTGGGTTCGTTAATTAGCGAATGTTCTCTGGTTCGTTTGTTTTAACAAACAGTATTCATTAGATTTGTTCTGTTAGCGAACGTTCGCACCGTAGGATTTTTCATTTTAGTTTAATTTCGGCCAGGGACCTATCTACGAATAGTTTTATTGCGATTTAGCCCCTGATCTTTAAACTAGCATAACTTTTTACTCGTTTATCCAAATTAGATCAAACCAACGCCTAAATCTTCGTATCGTTCTGTTCTTTCCAGTTAACCAACTTAAACATGATTTTGGAACTGTGAAATTTGAGTATAGTCCAGATTAGTAAACAATCTTGTTTTGTTCGTACTTTGAGTTTCGTTGCTCCGTTTGAGTTGAATCTTTTTGCAAATCGTAGCTAATCACATGTACCTACTGTTAAGATCTAATACACATGATAATGATGCTGTTAGGTTTGACTTTTGTTAGTTTAAGTCGTTTGCTTGTTTCGTGTTCGATTTGGTTCTTTTCTCAGTTTTTCTCATCTTTTATTTGAGTGATTGCTTATATATGCTATTGTTTGTCTACGCTAGATTACCCGGAGTGCGAAGCTTGTTACTACGATTCTCTAGAGTTTGCAGATCATCATCAAGGCAAGTTACACTTTGATCATAGTCTTTTATACCTAGTTTTTACTACACAGTAGTTCTGCCCCTCAAATATTTGCATGAGTAGGATTGGGAACATGGGGTTTTCGTTGTCGTACTTGAGGTAGGAACCTAATACCTTTTGATCACCCCAGGAATATACGTTATTGTAGGTGGAAAACGACACCTATGGGATCACTGGAATCCCTACTACAATCGGCGGGCGCGAAGTTGTGGAAAGAGCGGGTCTAGGAGCCAGCACAAAGATCGTTTACCCAGGTTCGGGCCGCGAGGATGCGTACTACCCTAGTCATGCTTTGGTGTATATTTGAGTGTTCTTGAACTAGCTACGGCGTGTGCATAGTCCAAAAGAGTTGAATCCTCTCCAGTATGCCTCGGGCCTCCTTTTATAGTCAAAGGGGGCGCCACAGTGGCACACAGGAGGTGGAAAGGTATATAGTGTACAAGTTTATCGCCTGTCATTACGGGACAAAATGCATTCAATTCGCTCCTTAGGTGTCCCCTTACTTTATTGGGGATGGTAACGAGGCCCGTCCCGTCCGCCACCGCTTCGCCTTGCTTCGACACGCGTCCAGGCCAACGAGGCATGCAGTGCCATGTACGCGGGCAGACTGCTGAGTTGGCACGGTGGCAGTGTCTTCACGAAGATCTGCATGCCACCACGCAGGTGCTTGCTGAGTCGGTCTAGAGTCCGCACGTCGCCACGTAGGTGCTCGCCTAGCTGGCTGGGCTGGCAGCTGCATGGGAACGGCGGTGGAGTCTTGGCAGATGTGGGCCCGGCGGCGGCCCCGCTGACGTCCTCGGCAAGGGCCTTGTCGGGGTCCCGGCAAGGGTCTTGCCGTGATATCGCGGTCGTCCCCGGCAAGGATCCTGCCGGAGGTCTCATGGATTTCCTCGGCAAGGATCTTGCCGAGGATAATCGCCTTCTGGTCCTCATCTGATCTTGCGTGTTTATGATCTTCATGAAGATCTGCATGCCACCATGGAAGTGCCTCCCGAGCCTTAGTTCCAATGTGGTTGATGGCGTTGGAACCCTTGGGCTCAAGGGTGTCACGCTCTGCTGGCACTGGGCAAGTTGCCCCAACAAGGCTCTTGCCGGGGCTGCGGGGGCTGTCCCGGCAAGGGTCTTGCCGGGGGAGTCTACCTCGCCCTCTTGCTTTTTGTGTCTCTGGTCTTGGCGTTGCTTTGATTGTCTTGCGCCTTCAGCTTCCCTCCTCTGCCCTGCTAAGTGTTGCCCTGGGTGCGGCTCTGACTGTCGTGCACAAGTAAAGGGGTACAAAGGAGAGCCCCTACTTTTGTATACCGATAGTTATGCTTATTTATTGCTTAGCCATGCTCGTAGACGGGTATTGGATCGTGATTCACACATGGAAGTTTGAGAGTTATTTAATCATGGATAACATTAAGGTGGCAACTTTAATATACATCTGGGTGGATTGGTTGAGGCACTTGGGGAATCCAGTGTTGCCTATTTTGGGAAATCCCGGAGTACCCGTATGATTTTTCCTATGGTTCGCCACCCAGGCTCAAAGGGATCATAAGATTATTCATGCTAGAAACTTCCATGTGCAGCCACAAGCCATTATGGGCTCTGTCATAGTTGAGTAAATTGTGTGAGCTCTTGAAGAGGTGGACTAGCAAATGTAGGGGAAAGTAGGTGTACCAGTCCACCCGGAGTAGAGAGTTAATGCTTCAGAAAGACTATGTCTCGATCATCCTATCATGGATGCGGTCGACTCTTGTGGGGAAAAGTGTGCAAACCTCTGCAGAGTGTATAAACTAATCATGGTTAGTCGTGTCCCCGGTTATGGACATCTTGAGTATCTAGTACTTGAACATATTGATGTGATCTTCAACACATTACTTTAATTAATTTGATTTGGGTTAATGATGATACTTTTAATTGGAATTTGAGTTGGGGTTACTGAGGGAGTTCCGGACTAGGGGGTGTCCGGATAGCCGAACTATCATCCTCGGCCGGACTCCAAGACTATGAAGATACAAGATTGAAGACTTCGTCCCGTGTCCGGATGGGACTTTCCTTGGCATGGAAGGCAAGCTTGGCAATACGGATATGTAGATTTCCTACCATTGTAACCGACTTTGTGTAACCCTAGCCCTCTCCAGTGTCTATATAAACCGGATGGCTTTAGTCCATAGGACGAACAACAATCATACCATACGCTAGCTTCTAGGGTTTAGCCTCCTTGATCTCGTGGTAGATCCACTCTTGTAACACACATCATCAATATTAATCAAGCAGGACGTAGGGTTTTACCTCCATCAAGAGGGCCCGAACCTGGGTAAAACATCGTGTCCCTTGTCTCCTGTTACCATCCGCCTAGACGCACAGTTCGGGACCCCCTACCCGAGATCCGCCGGTTTTGACACCGACATTGGTGCTTTCATTGAGAGTTCCTCTGTGTCGACACCGATAGGCTCGATGGCCTCTTCGACCATCATCAGCGACGCAGTCCAGGGTGAGACCTTTCTCCCCGGACAGATCTTCGTATTCGGCGGCTTTGCACTATGGGCCAATTCGCTTGGCCGTCTGGAGCAGATCGAAAGCTACGCCCCTGGCCATCAGGTCAGATTTGGAAGTTTGAACTTCACGGCTGACATCCGCGGGGACTTGATCCTCGATGGATTCGAGCCACAGCCGAGCATGCCGCACTGTCACGGCGAGCATGATTTAGCTCTGCAGCCGGACAGTACCCTGGAGGCCGCACTCGAACCCGCTCCGATCTTCAATTCGGAGCCGGCTGCGCAGATCGAGGACGGATGGCTAGACACCGCCTCGGGGGCTGCCACCTCTACGGCGATAGAGCCGAACACTAACCTTGTCCCTCATGAAGCTCGTGACTCCGAGGTGCCGGACTACTTGCCGGACTCCGAACCTCCCGCGCCCCCTCCGATCGAATCCGATTGGGCGCCGATCATGGAGTTCACCGCAGCGGACATCTTTCAACACTCACCTTTCGGCGACATCTTGAGTTTGCTAAAGTATCTCTCGTTATCAGGAGAGCCCTGGCCGGACTGCGGTCAGGACGGTTGGGATGCGGACGACGAAGAAATTCAAAGCCCACCCACCACCCACTTGGTAGCCGCTGTCGACGATCTAACCGACATGCTAGACTACGACTCCGAAGACATCGACGGTATGGACGACGATGCCGGAGACGAACCAAGAACCAGCGCCTACCGGGCACTGGAAAGCCACCTCATCATATGACATATACATGGTGGATATCCCAAAGGATGGGAATGGCGAAGGAACAGAGGAGGATGACCCCTCCAAGAAACAGCCCAAGCGCCGGCGTCAGCGGCGCCGCTCTAAATCCCGCCACAGCAAGAATGAAGATTCCGGCACCGGAGATAATAATACACCGGACAGTGCCGAAGACAACCCACTCCAGCAAGATCCAGCGCAGGAGGATGGAGACGCCAGCCCTCATGAGAGAGCGGCAGAAGAAGAGGTAGAGGATTATATGCCTCCCTCCGGAGACGAAGCAAGCCTCGACGACGATGAATTCGTCGTGCCTGAGGATCCCGTCGAACAAGAGCGTTTTAAACGCAGGCTTATGGCCACGGCGAACAGCCTCAAGAAAAAGCAGCAACAGCTTAGAGCTGATCAAGATCTGCTAGCCGACAGATGGACTGAAGTCCTCGCGGCCGAAGAGCATGAGCTCGAACGCCCCTCCAAAAGCTACCCTAAACGCAAGCTGCTCCCCCGATTAGAGGAGGAAGCGTATGAACCCGCATCACCAGGAGACAATACGGCTGACCGACCACCCCGTGGTCGCGACAGAGAGGCCTCTAGGCCCTTCACTAGACCCGTACCCCGGCATCGCTCGAAAAGCACAAGGCCACAGGGGAACGCTCCGGACTTGCGAGATATATTGGAGGATAAGGCAAGACAATCAAGATCGATCTATGGATCGCGTGGGCGCCCCACGGTACGTGACGACAGCCGTCGCGCCGGACACAGTAAGTCCGGCCGGGTCGAACAAAACAGACAAAGTTCTTCTGAGCTCCGTCGTGATATCGCCCAGTACAGAGGCGCCGCACACCCACTATGCTTCACAGATGAAGTAATGGATCATCAAATCCCCGAAGGGTTTAAACCCGTGAATATCGAATCTTACGATGGCACAACAGACCCCGTGGTTTGGATCGAAGACTATCTTCTTCACATCCACATGGCCCGCGGTGACGATCTTCACGCCATCAAATATCTCCCCCTCAAGCTTAAAGGACCAGCCCGGCATTGGCTTAACAGCTTGCCAGCAGAATCAATTGGGAGTTGGGAAGACCTGGAAGCCGCATTCCTCGATAACTTCCAAGGCACGTATGTGCGACCACCAGACGCTGATGACCTAAGCCACATAATTCAGCAGCCAGACGAATCGGCCAGACAATTCTGGACACGGTTCTTAACCAAGAAAAACCAAATCGTCGACTGTCCGGATGCGGAGGCCCTCGCGGCCTTCAAGCATAACATCCGCGACGAGTGGCTTGCCCGGCACCTGGGACAGGAAAAGCCGAAATCCATGGCAGCCCTCACATCACTCATGACCCGCTTCTGCGCGGGTGAGGACAGCTGGCTAGCACGCAGCAACAACCTCAGCAAAAATTCTGGCAGTCCGGATTTCAAGGACCGAAATGGCAGGTCGCGTCGTAACAAAAACAAGCGCCGCATCAACGGCGACAATAGTGAGGATACGGCAGTCAATGCCGGATTCAGAGGCTCTAAACCCGGTCAGCGGAAAAAGCCATTCAAAAGAACTGCTCCGGGTCCGTCCAATTTGGACCGAATACTCGACCGCTTGTGCCAGATACACGGCACCCCCGAAAAGCCAGCTAACCACACCAATAGGGACTGTTGGGTATTCAAGCAGGCAGGCAAGTTAATTGCCGAAAACAATGACAAGGGGCTGCATAGCGATGACGAGGAAGAGACCCGACCGCCGAACAATAGAGGACAGAAGGGTTTCCCCCCACAGGTGCGGACGGTGAACATGATATACGCAACGCACATACCTAAAAGGGAGTGGAAGCGTGCACTTAGGGATGTATACGCGATGGAGCCAGTCGCCCCGAAGTTCAATCCATGGTCCTCCTGCCCGATCACTTTTGACCGAAGGGACCACCCCACCAGCATCCGCCACGGTGGATTCGCCGCATTGGTCTTAGACCCAATCGTCGATGGATTTCACCTCACCAGAGTCCTGATGGACGGCGGCAGCAGCCTGAACCTGCTCTATCAGGATACAGTACGCAAAATGGGCATAGACCCCTCAAGGATTAAACCTACCAAGACGACCTTTAAAGGCGTCATACCAGGTGTAGAAGCCAATTGTACAGGCTTAGTTACACTAGAAGTGGTCTTCGGATCCCCGGATAACTTCCGAAGCGAGGAGTTAATCTTCGACATAGTCCCGTTCCGCAGCAGCTATCATGCCTTGCTCGGACGTACCGCGTTTGCACAGTTCAACGCGGTTCCGCACTACGCATACCTCAAGCTCAAGATGCCAGGCCCTCGAGGAGTGATCACGGTCAATGGAAACACTGAACGTTCTCTCTGAACGGAGGAACACACAGCGGCTCTTGCGGCAGAAGTACAATGCAGCCTCTTAAGGCAATTCTCGAGTCCGGTCGTTAAGCGGCCGGACATAGCTAAGAGCGCCTGGAGTAACCTACAACAAGACCACTTGGCACGTTCCAAGCACGCGTAGCAGTGCGTCCCAAACCCCAGCCCCTGCAAAACATCAAAACAGGTCCTTCGCGTACACCATTACGCTCTGAAGATACCATGGGCATGGGGAGAGGGGCACGACCACGATAAGCCCAGACTGCGGCTCAACCACACCAGGGGCTCTCAAGTGTGTCGTTCTTTTTTTCTTTTTACCTTTTATTTTTTACCCACAGGACTCCGTTCGTCAGAAGCCCTGTCCGGCAGCAGACCTGCCGAACTCACGATGCAACAGCCAGGGAAGGATAAAGGCTACAACGAATATACAGGTGGTCTCCATTATGAGCATTTTTATACACCAATCCGCAGCCTACCCCTGGAGGGGGACATGTTTAACAGTCCCATCCCTTGCTTATCGCACTATTTGTATCGTTCTGCATTCATAGCAGCACTTATTGAATAAAACAATGCAGCACCTTTTTGCTTATAATTGCATTTCTTTTCATACATATGTTCATTTACGACATGTCGCATCCGTACACTTTGGTACGGTTAAAACACACCAGGGGCTTATGTTTCCCGCATCATGGTGTGATAAGTCCGAACACTTTTACAAGTGCGGCACCCCGAACTTATAGCATTATATGCATCGGCTCCGAATCATGTCTTGGGTCAATAGTTGGGTTTGCCCGGCTCCCATGTTTTGGTACCTTACGTCCGTTGTATCGGCTAAGGTAGCACTGGGAGAACCACTGCGATTGCGCCCCAGTTGAGCTGGGTTAACGCCTCAGTGGAGAAAGCTAAAACTGACCGTCATGATGAGGCGAGAGCCGGTCGCTGTTCGAGAGGTTTTTGCGAGTCCTTAAAGACTTATGCCGCTTAGAGCGAGGAGCCAGATCTTGTCCGGCCCAGGCGTGGATAGCGCCCCAAATTCGGCCTTCCGAAGACTAGGGGCTTCGCCGAAATTTAAAATTATAGAATTCTATGGCTAAGTGAGAGTGTTCAAGCATTATAAGTCTGATTGCCTTGTTCGCTGTGTTGAGCGCCTCCCTAGATGGACCCAAAAATGGGAACAAGAGTGCTCAAGTTTATCCCGAACACCCCAGCACTCGTGGCATGGGGGCTGAAGCCGACGACTTGCCATCTCTCAGATTTGATAAACAGCCGCACAGAAGGTAATAGTTTAAATTAACAAGTGTTGCTTAGCGCATATGAACTAAGTTTTCAGTGCACAGGATAACAAAATGCGAGTCTACTCAAAAATTACATCTTTGGAGCACTCCCCCGCAATAGTGCGGGCGCCCTTCAGCACACTTTTATAATACATCTCGGGCGTGCGATGCTCCTTGCCCTCTGGTGGCGGGTCCGTCACAAGCTTCTGGGCATCCATCTTGCCCCAATGCACCTTTGCGCGGGCAAGGGCCCGACGGGCACCCTCAATACAGGTGGAGTTCTTGATGACTTCAACCCACGGGCACGCATCCGCCAGCCGCCGCACCAGGCCGAAGTAGCTCCCAGGCATGGCCTCCTTAGGCCACAGCCGAACTATGAGGCCCTTCATGGCCTGTTCGGCCGCCTTGTGGAGCTCGACCAGCTGCTTCAGCTGGTCGCTAAGGGGCACCGGATGTCCGGCCTCAGCATACTGAGACCAGAAGACCTTCTCCGTCGAGCTTCCCTCCTCGGCCCGGTAGAATGCGGCAGCATCGGACACGCTGTGAGGAAGATCTGCGAACGCTCCTGGAGAGCTCCGAATTCGGGTAAGCAACAGGTAATTAACACTCACATGCTTACTTTGCATGAAAAATGCCTTACCCGCTGCTATTTTCTTCACCGCCTCAATCTCCTGGAGGGACTTGTAGGCTTCGGCCTTAGCGGCTTTGGCACTCTCAAGAGCCGTTGCAAGCTCAGACTCTCGAGTCTTCGAGTCACGCTCCAGGCTCTCATGTTTTTTCACGAGATCCTGGAGCTCTTGTTGTACCTCCGCCACCCGCGCCTCCTGCTTCTCTCGCTCGGTGCGCTCCGCGGCCGCATTGCGTTCGGCCGTGGCCACCACCTCTTTCAGGGTCGCCACCTCGTTAGTGGCCCCTGCAATACCCACGTTATCCTTGTCATTCTTTTCCAACCAAAATCCTTTTCTGTAAGGTACAATTTTAATAAGGTGTTACTCACCTTGCTTGTCCTCGAGCTGCTTCTTGGCACGGCCGAGCTCGTTCTCGGACCGCTCGAGGTTTTCCTTCAAAGTATTGACCTCTGCAGTCAGTGCGGTAGAGGTCAGCAGCGCAGCCTGCAATCCCATATTGACATATTTATTATGACTCCTGCGTATATCTTTTTAGATCCTCAGTCCGGCTTTTCTTTCCGAACACCGAACCGAGCATCAGGGGCTACTGTCTATGCGGTACCATTCTATACATATTGAAATTCTTACCTCAAAGCCTGTTAGAAGGCTGATGCAGGCTTTGGTCAGCCCGCTCTTGGCGAACTGCACCTTCTGAATCACCGCACTCATAATGGTGCGGTGTTCCTCTTCGATGGAGATGCCATTGAGTGCCTCCAGCAAGCTATCCGGCGCCTCCGGTTGGACGGAGGCTGCCGGCGTCACGGTCTTGCCCTTCTTACGAAGGGGTCGCCCGCCGGACTCCAGAGCCACTGTGGGTTCCGGGGCCGAGTCCGGTGCAAAGTCCGGGAGGTTGTCCTGTGACACCTCCAGGGCCCTCTCCTCCTGGTGGGTCCCTTCCTGGGATCCCACCTCGGCATCGTCCGTGTCACGGGGGGTGGAGGCAGTCGGAAGAGAATCCATATCCGACGCACCTAAGGACCCGCTCGATGAAGCGGGAAGATCATCCTTAGGCGGACTGCAGGGTTGTATGCGGCATTAGAAAGACATTATGTGGCGAAAAATATAAACCTTGAAGTTATTAGGGAGTCCAGATACTTACGATCTCGCCAGGGGCTTGGCCCTTGGAGGCCAGTCCTCGTCGTCGTCACTGCCGTTGGCGGAGCAGTCCGGGGGAAGAGTTTTTCCCTTCTTGGACCCTTCGACCTCCCTTGTTGGGGAGGCCTTCCTTTTCTTCCCTCCCCCCGCTGGGGGAGAGGCTTTCTTCTTCTCCTCCTCGCCTTGGTGGGAGGAGTCGGCCTCGGATTCATCATCCGATAGCACCTGAAAACGGGAACTCTTCTGAGTCCCCGTGGCCTTCTTCTTGGCCTTCTTCTCTCGCACCACGTGGGGTGCCGGAGCCAGCAGCCCCATTAGGCGGGCGTTTGTTGGGTCCTCTGGCAATGGGGCCAGACAGATAGTCCGTTCGGCCTTCGCCAGCCAGTCCTGTCAAAGGTAAAGGGAGTTTAGATCCTGCATAGAGTCAAACTATGGAAAACAAGTGGCAAAATCACTTACCTCGTCAGCTGGACGCTGCGAGCGGAATCCGCGATCCTCGGTAGCGGATGCGGGAGCCTCGACGCCCTTGAACAGCACCTTCCAGACATCTTCGTATGTAGTGTCGAAGAGCCCGCTCAGAGTCTGGTGCTGCGCCGGATCGAACTCCCACATGTTGAAGCCCCGTCGTTGGCACGGGAGAATCCGGCGAATGAGCATGACCTGGACTACGTTGACAAGCTTGAGCTTCTTGTCCACCAGCTTCTGGATACAGGCTCAGAGTCCGGTTAGCTCCTCCGAATCCCCCCAGATCCGGCCACTCTCTTTCCAGGAGGTGAGCCGTGTAGGGATGCCGGATCTAAATTCGGGGGCTGCTGCCCAATCAGGGTCACGCGGCTTAGTGATGTAGAACCACCCCGATTGCCACCCCTTAATGGTTTCCACAAAAGTGCCCTCCAGCCACGTAACGTGGGACATCCTGCCCACCATGGCGCCTCCGCACTCCGCTTGGCTGCCCTTCACAACCTTCGGCTTGACACTGAAGGTCTTGAGCCACAAGCCGAAGTGGGGCTGGATGCAGAGGAAGGCCTCGCACACGACGATAAACGCCGAGATGTTGAGGATGAAATTCGGTGCCAGATCATGGAAATCTAGGCCGTAGTAGAACATGAGCCCCCGGACAAAGGGATGAAGTGGGAAGCCCAGTCCGCGGAGGAAATGGGGAAGAAATACTACCCTCTCATGGGGCCTGGGGGTGGGGATGAGCTCTCCCTCGTCGGGGAGCCGGTGCGCGATGTCGCTGGACAAATATCCGGCGTCGTGCAGCTTTTGGATCTGCCCCTCCGTGACGGAGCAGGCCATCCACTTGCCTCCCGCTCCGGACATAGTTGGAGAAGGTTGAGGTGAGAAGTGCGGACTTGGGCGCTGGAGCTCGAGTTCGCGGAGATGGATAAGCCAAGGAGGAAGAAGGCGCAGGTAAAAGGGTTGGATCTTTATCCCCTTATATGGGCGGACAAAAACATGTGTCCCCACCGGCCTGGTAAAACTCGCTTATCTCCCAAGCGTCACAATCAATGGCGCGGTTGGGTTGCCCACGTTCGTATTTATGGGAATCCCGGAATAAGGGGAACACGATCTCTGCTTCGACAAGACGTCCCAAGGAAACCGCTTCGCTAAACGCGCGAAGGTGGAACAATAAAAACAATTTGAGTAAAGGCTTGGTAGTGGTATGACGTCACGCCACAAAATACGTCAGTGGATTGAACTTGTGTAATATTATTCTCTCTACGGTGGTACGTGGAATTTATTTTTGCAGAGCCGGACACTATCCTGATGTTCACAATCTTCTATAAATTATTCGGAGGAAGAACCCGCCTTGCAATGCCGAAGACAACATGCGCGCCGGACTCGTCGTCATTGAAGCCTGGTTCAGGGGCTACTGAGGGAGTTTCGGACTAGGGGGTGTCCGGATAGCCGAACTATCATCATCGGCCGGACTCCAAGACTATGAAGATACAAGATTGAAGACATCGTCCCGTGTCCGGATGGGACTTTCCTTGGCGTGGAAGGCAAGCTTGGCGATACGGATATGTAGATTTCCTACCATTGTAACCGACTTTGTGTAACCCTAGCCCTCTCCGGTGTCTATATAAACCGGATGGCTTTAGTCCATAGGATGAACAACAATCATACCATAGGCTAGCTTCTAGGGTTTAGCCTCGTTGATCTCGTGGTAGATCCACTCTTGTAACACATATCATCAATATTAATCAAGCAGGACGTAGGGTTTTACCTCCATCAAGAGGGCCCGAACCTGGGTAAAACATCGTGTCCCTCGTCTCCTGTTACCATCCGCCTAGACGCACAGTTCGGGACCCCCTACCCGAGATCCGCCGGTTTTGACACCGACAGTTACCTTCTCAAATATTGGGCAACTTGGGAGTAGTTAAATAAATTTATTCCTTTGTTGTAGGGGAAAACTAGCTTTATGCAAAATCATAAACTTACAGCCTCCACTAGCCAAATATTGTGTGTAGATATAGTTCTTGCATTTCATTGCTTTACAGTGTAACTCTGCCAGCATATTCAATGTGCTGACCTACATGGCTACAACGTCTCATGTTGCAGACTACTCAGACAACGAATAAGGTGCGATATGTCGTTGTTTTGCACTCAGCTATGCCATTGGAGTTGATGGACTCATTTACCTTTGAAGCTTCCGCAGTTATCTAGTTTAGATGGCCTTCAGCCATAATATTTTTGTGTAATCATACTCTTTATGAGGACTCGATGTAATAAGTGTGTGATTGAAGCTCTGTTATAATTCCACGAGTACTATGCATGTTAGCATTACCGATCCAGGAATGACACTGATGCACAGGGACTTGACCGTTTGAGCTCTAGTCGCTACATCTATCTAGCAGATGCATAGCAACGAGAGGGGGAGAGTGTGTCCACATACCCTCGTAGACCAAAAGCGGAAGCGTTAACTTAACTCGGTTGATGTAGTCAAACGTCTTCTCGAATCAACCGATCAAGTACCGAACATATGACACCTCCGAGTTCTACATACGTTCAGCTCGCTGACGTCCCTCGAACTCTTAATCTAGTAGAGGTACGAAGGAAATGAGTCCAATCAGCATGACGGTGTGGTGACGGTGATGGTGATGTGATCCGTGCAGGGCTTCGCCTAAGCACTACGACAATATGACCGGAGGAGTAAACGGTGGAGGGGGGCACCACACACGGCTAAGAAACAGCTATTATGCTTTGGGGTGCCCCCCTACCACCATATATAAAGGAGGAGAGGGGAAGAGGCTGACCCTAGGGGGCGCGCCAAGTGGGGGGAGTCCTACTAGGACTCCCAGTCCTAGTCCCCCCCCTCCTTTCCAACGAAGGGGAAAGAGGGAAGTGGAGGGAGAGAGAGGGAGAAGGAAAGGGGGGGCGCGCCCCCTACCCCTTGTCCAATTCGGACTCCCCATGGGGGGGCGCATGCCACCTCTCCGGCCTGCCTCTCCTCTCCACTATGGCCCATGAGGCCCATTACTTCCCCCGGGGGGTTCCGGTAACCCCTGGGTACTCTGAAAAATACCTGAATCACTCCGGAACCATTCTGGTGTCCGAATATAACCTTCCAATATATCAATCTTTACCTCTCGACCATTTTGAGACTCCTCGTTATGTCTGTGATCTCATCCGGGACTCCGAACAGCCTTCGGTCACCAGAACACATAACTCATGTAATACATATCATCATCGAACGTTAAGCGTGCGGACCCTACGGGTTCAAGAACTATGTAGATATGACCGAGACACCTCTCCGGTCAATAACCAATAGCAGAACCTGGATGCTCATATTGGTTCCTACATATTCTACGAAGATCTTTATCGGTCGAACCGCAATGTCAACATACGTTATTCCCTTTTTTATCGGTATGTTACTTGCCCAAGATTTGATCGTCGGCATCTTCATACCTAGTTCAATCTCGTTACCGGCAAGTCTCTTTACTCGTTCTGTAGTGCATCATCCCATAACTAACTCATTAGTCACATTGCTTGCAAGGCTTCATATGATGTGCATTACCGAGAGGGCCCAGAGAACCTCTCCAATACTCGGAGTGACAAATCCTAATCTCAATCTATGCCAACCCAACAAACACCTATGGAGATACCTGTAGAGCATCTTTATAATCACCTAGTTACATTGTGGTGTTTGATAGCACACAAGGAATTCTTCCAGTGTCCGGGAGTTGCATAATCTCATAGTTGGAGGAATATATATTTGACACGAAGAAAGCAGTAGCAATAAAATGGAACGATTATTATGCTAAGCTAACGGATGGGTCTTGTCCATCACATCATTCCACTAATGATGTGATTCCATTTATCAAATGACAACTCATGTCCATGGCTAGGAAACTTAACCTTCTTTGATCAACGAGCTAGTCTAGTAGAGGCATACTAGGGACACAGTGTTTTTTCTATGTATTCACACATGTATCAAGTTTCCGGTTAATACAATTCTAGCATGAATAATAAACATTTATCATGAATAAGGCAATATAAAATAACAACTTTATTATTGCCTCTAGGGCGTATTTCCTTTAGCGCCTGGGCCCCCAGGCACGCCCAGGTGGATTGTGCCCCCCTGGCGGCACCCTTGTGGTACTTCTTTGGCCCATCTGGTTTCTTCTGGTCCAGAAAAAATCACCAAAAAGTTTCGCTGCGTTTGGACCCCATTTGGTATTGATTTCCTGCAAAGTAAAATACAAGCAAAAAAATAGCAACTGGCCCTGGGCACTATGTCAATAGGTTAGTCCCAAAAAATGATATAAAGTTGATATAAAATGATTGTAAAACATCCAAGAATGATAATATAACAGCATGGAACTATCAAAAATTATAAATACATTGGAGACGTATCAAAGAGCTGCCAGGAATCTACAACCACCGGGCAACCGGTACTCGTCCGACGCCTGGAAGATCCACCAGCCAGAAGGCCCAGCTAGCGAACACTACAGCGGTCGGACGACCGACAAGTACCGGACGACTGACACACTCTAGTGACCAGACATCCGACCTTCTCCAGATATCCGATGCCTTTGGTCCAGATCCAAAACGCCAGAAGACCGAGCCCTTACGGACGTCCGATGCTCCGGACATCCGACCCCATCCGGAAATCGGACAAAGACATTACAAAGCCAAAACGTCATAATTCCGAGCCTTATCGAACATCCGGGCCCTCGCAAGCAACCCGACGACCGGTAACGCTCGGACAACCGGCACCTATCTGTGCACAGAGACTAGGGCCGAGGCGATGTACCCCTTCGCCCCTCTAGATTATATATACTCCTCCACCTCCACCATTTTAGGGTTAGCATAGTGATAGCTCATTTGGAGACAGAGCTTTGCTCATCCACTTGTACGCCTACTCCATTGGAGACCAAGCCTCCTAGGAGAAGATCCCCCAAGTGAATTCAAGACCCCCTTGTGGGAAGTTTCCCTAGTGGATTCAAGACCTCCTCCTCAAAGATGGACTATTTCTTTTGTATCGCCCCTTTATTGGATTTGGGTTGTGTATATCTCTTTGTGAACTTTGATCTAGCACATGTGTAATCGAACCTTGTTGATTTGAGTGTTTCCTCTTGTTTCTCCCCATGTGTTCTTCGTATGTTCTTCGGGAATCCCCCTCCAAATCATGAACGGCCCCTAGGGTTTCACCCTACATCACGTGAACTACAAAACATGATCATCTCATACATTAACATATATCACATCATGTTTTGGCCATACCACATCACAACATGCCCTGCAAAAACAAGTTAGATGTCCTCTACTTCGTTGTTGCAATTTTTACGTGGCTGCTAGGGCAAACTATAAAACCGTTCTTATCTACGCAAAACCACAATGGTGATATACAAGTTACCTTTTAACCTTCTACAAAGACCGTCGTTGTCAAATCAGATTCAATTAAGGTGGGAGAGACAGACACCCGCAAAGCCACTTTTATGCAATACAAGTTGCATGTCAGTCAGTGGAACCGGTCTCTTATGCGTGGACAAGTAAGGTTGGTCTAAGCTGCTTCATCCCACAATGTCGCCGAATCAAAATAAGACAAAGGAAGTAAGCAATTTGAACATCAATGCCCACAACTTCTTTGCGTTCTAATTGTGCATATACATCTACGCATAGACCTAGTTCATGATGCCACTGATGGGGAACGTTCCATGAAATCAAAAATTTCCCAGCGAACACCCAAGGTCTAATCTAGGAGATGTATAGGAGCGAGAGGGGAGTGTGTCTACATACCCTTGTAGACCAAAAGCGTTAGCGTCGTAACCAGCTCGATGGCGACCTCTCCTTCTTGATCCAGCAAGCGAGGGAGAGGAGGAAGATGATATCGGAACCAGCACGGCAGTGTGGTGGTGATGGTAGCAGCGAAATTCCAGCAGGGCTTCGCCAAGCGCGTACCGGAGGAAAGGTGGGAGGAGTTGAGAGCGACAGGGGGAAAAGGTGAAGGCGTGTGGCTGCCCTCCCACCCCCCACTCCCCACTATATACAGGGGAAATGGGGTGAGGACGCCAGCTCTAGCCCCACCTCCAAGGAGGGGGTGGCGGCCCTAGGGGGTGGCTTGGCCCCCAAGCCAAGGGGCGCCTGATACGTCTCCAACGTATCTATAATTTTTTATTGTTCCATGCTATTATATTACCCTTTTGGATGTTTATGGGCTTTACTTTACACATTTATATCATTTTTGGGACTAACCTACTAACCGAAGGCCCAGCCCGTATTGTTGTTTTTTTGCCTATTTCAGTATTTCGAAGAAAAGGAATATCAAAGGAGTCCAAACGGAATGAAACCTTCGGGAGCGTGACTTTTGGAACGAACGTGATCCAGAGGACTTGGAGTGCAAGCCAAGAAGCAGCCGAGGCGGCCACGAGGGTGGATGGCGCGCCCACTCCTACAGGGCATGCCCCCCTATCTCGTGGGCCCCTCGGGCGGCCACCAACCTACTTCTTCCTCCTATATATACCCACGTACCCCGAAAACATCCAGGGAGCCAATGAAAAACAATTTCCACCACCATAACCTTCTGTATCCGCGAGATCCCATCTTGGAGACTTCGCCGGTGCTCCACCGGAGGGGGAATCGACCATGGAGGGCTTCTACATCAACACCATAGCCCCTTTGATGAGTTGTGAGTAGTTTACCATAGACCAACGGGTCCATAGTTATTAGCTAGATGGCTTCTTCTCTCTTTTTGATCTCAATATCATGTTCTCCTCGATCTTCTTGCAGATCTATTCGATGTAACTCTTTTTGCAGTGTGTTTGTTGAGATCCGATGAATTGTGGGTTTATGATCAAGTTTATCTATGAGAAATATTTGAATCTCCTCTGAATTCTTTTATGTATGATTGAGTTATCTTTGCAAGTCTCTTTGAATTATTAGTTTGGTTTGGCCTACTAGATTGATCTTTCTTACAATGGGAGGAGTGCTTAGCTTTGGGTTCAATCTTGTGTTGTCCTTACCTAGTGACAATAGGGGTAGCAAGGCACGTATTGTATTGTTGCCATCGAGGATAAAAAGATGGGGTTTATATCATATTGCATGAGTTTATGCCTCTACATCATGTCATCTTTCTTAATGCGTTACTCTGTTCTTATGAACTTAATACTCTAGATGCATGCTGGATAGCGGTCGATGTGTGGAGTAATAGTAGTAGATGCAGGCAGGAGTCGCTCTACTTGTCGTGGACGTGATGCCTATATACATGATCATGCCTTGATAATCTCATAATTATTCGCTTTTCTATCAATTGCTCGACAGTAATTTGTTCACCCACCGTAATACTTATGCTATCTTGAGAGAAGCCACTAGTGAAACCTATGGCCCCCGGGTCTATCTTTTATCATATAAGCTTTCAATCTACTTTTATTTGCATCTTTACTTTTGCAATCTATATCATAAAATACCAAAAATATATTTATCTTATCATACTATCTCTATTAGATCTCACTTTCGCAAGTGGCCTGAAGGGATTGACAACCCCTTTATTGCGTTGGTTGCGAGTTCTTTGTTTGTTTGTGTAGGTGCGTGGGACTTTTGAGGAGCCTCCTACTAGATTGATACCTTGGTTCTAAAAAAACTATGGGAAATACTTACGCTACTATTGCTGCATCACCCTTTCCTCTTCAAGTAAAACCAACGCAAGCTCAAGACGTAGCAAGAAGGATTTCTGGCGCCGTTGTCAGGAAGGTCTTCGCTCAAGTCAAGACATACCAAGTACCCATCACAAACTCATCTCCCTCGCATTTACATTATTTGCCATTTGCCTCTCGTTTTCCTCTCCCCCACTTCACCCTTACCGTTTTATTCGCCCTCTCTTTCCCAAGCTTCTCCTCTCTTTTTCGCTTGCCTTTTTCTATTTCCTTGTGTGTTGGATTACTTGTCGCCATGGCGCAAGATAATACCAAATTGTGTAATTTCTCCAATACCAATAATAATTATTTCCTTAGTACTCCGATTGCTCCTCTTAATGATGTTGAGTCTTGTGAAATCAATACTGCTTTGTTGAATCTTGTTTTGAAAGATCAATTCGCCGGCCTTCCTAGTGAAGATGCCGCTACCCATCTAAACAACTTTGTTGATTTGTGTGATATGCAAAAGAAGAAAGATACGGATAATGATATTGTTAAATTGAAGTTATTTCCGTTTTCACTTAGAGATCATGCTAAAGTTTGGTTTTCGTCATTGCCTAAGAATAGTATTGATTCATGGAATAAGTGAAAAGATGCTTTTATCTCTAAGTATTTTCCTCCTACTAAGATCATCACTCTTAGGAACGATATTATGAATTTTAAACAACTTGATCATGAGCATGTTGCCCAATCTTGGGAAAGAATGAAATTGTTGATTCGCAATTGCCCTACTCATGGTTTGAATTTATGGATGATCATACAAAAAAATTATGCCAGATTGAACTTTGCTTCTAGAAATCTTTTAGATTCGGCCGCGGGAGGCACGTTTATGGAAATCACTTTAGGAGATGCTACAAAACTTCTTGATAATATTATGGCTAATTATTCTCAATGGCACACCGAAAGATCTACTAGTAAAAAAGTGCATGATATAGAAGAAATTAATGTTTTGAGTCAAAAGATGGATGAACTTATGAAATTGTTTGCTACTAAGAGTGCTCCTATTGATCCCAATGATATGCCTTGTCTACCTTGATTGAGAATAATAATGAATCTATGGATGTGAATTTTGTTGGTAGGAATAGTTTTGGAAACAATGCTTATAGAGGAAACTTTAATCCTAGACCGTTCCCTAGTAATTCCTCTAATAATTATGGAAATTCCTACAATAATTCTTATGGTAATTTTAATAAGATGCCTCTGATTTTGAGAATAGTGTAAAAGAATTTATGATCTCTCAAAAGAATTTTAATGCCTTGCTTGAAGAAAAATTGCTCAAAGTTGATGATTTGGCTAGGAACGTTGATAGACTCTCACTTGATGTTGATTATTTGAAACTTAGATCTTCTCCTCCTAAGCATGATATCAATGAGTCTCTCAAAGCAATGAGAATTTCCATTGATGAGTGCAAGGAAAGAACCGCTAGATTGTGTGCTAAGAAAGATTGCTGTGTAAAAGCGTGTTCTTCTAGTTTCAATGAAAATAATGATGAAGATCTTAAAGTTATTGATGTGTCTCCTATTAGATCTTTGTTTTGCAATATGAATCTTAATAATAATGGGACTGGAGATGAGTCAACTTTAGTTAGAAGGCATCCCAATAGTTCAGAGTTTTTTGATGCTAAATTTGGTAAAAGTGGGATTGAAGAGGTCATGACTTTAAATAGCATTGAACCCACTATCTTGGATTTCAAGGAATTTTATTATGATAATTGTTCTTTACAAGGTTGTATTTCCTTGTTGCAATCTGTTGTGAATTCTCCTCATGCTTATAGTCAAAATAAAGCTTTTAACCAAACATATTGTTGATGCCTTGATGCAATCTTTTGATGAAAAACTTAATTTGAAAGTTTCTATACCTAGAAAACTTAATGATGAGTGGGAACCTACTATAAAGATTAAAATTAAAGATCATGAGTGTTATGCTTTATGTGATTTGGGTGCTAGTGTTTCCACGATTCCGAAAACTTTATGTGATATTCTAGGTTTCCATGATCTTGATGATTGCTCTTTGAATTTGCACCTTGCGGACTCCACCATTAAAAAGCCAATGGGAAGGATCAATGATGTTCTCATTGTTCCAAATAGAAATTTGGTGTCCGTAGATTTTATTGTTCTTGATATAGATTGCAATCTTTCTTGCCCTATTATTCTTGGTAGACCTTTCCATAGAACGATTGGTGTGATTATTGATATGAAGGAAGGGAATATTAGATTCCAATTTCCGTTAAGGAAAGGCATGGAGCACTTTCCAAGAAAGAAAATTAAATTACCTTATGAATCTATCATGCGAGCTACTTATGAATTGAGTGCCAAAGATGGCACTACTTAGATCTATCCTCGCTTTTATGCCTAGCTAGGGGCGTTAAACGATAGCACTAGTTGGGAGGCAACCCAATTTTATTTGTGTTTTTTGTTTTTGTTTCTGTTTTGTAATAAATTTTGCATCTACCTTCTGTTTATATGTGTTTTTATGTTTTAATTAGTGTTTGTGCCAAGTAGAACCTATAGGATAACCTATGGTGATAGTTAATTTGATTCTGCTAAAAAACAGAAACTTTGCACGCACTAAATTAGTTTTATTAAATCACAGGAACGTGCTTTTGCGTTCATTCGTTTTTCTGTAGATCAATACACAAATTTACCAGGACTTCCTATTTTGGTAGGATTTTTAGAGTTCCAGAAGTATTCCTGGGTTACATATTGCTACAGACTGTTCTGTTTTTGACAGATTCTGTTTTTCGTGTGTTGTTTGCTTATTTTGATGCATCTATGGCTAGTATTAAGTGGTATGAACCATAGAGAACTTGGAATACAATAGGTTTAACACCAATATAAATAAAGAATGAGTTCATTACAGTACCTTATGTGGTGGTTTTGCTTTCTTTCACTAACGGAGCTTATGAGATTTCCTGTTGAGTTTTGTGTTGTGAAGTTTTCAAGTTTTGGGTAAAGATTTGATGGACTATGGAACAAGAAGTGGAAAGAGCCTAAGCTTGGGGATGCCCAAGGCACCCCAAGATATTCAAGAATAGCCAAAAGCCTAAGCTTGGGGATGGACCCGGAAGGCATCCCCTCTTTCGTATTCGTTCATTGGTAACTTTACTTGGAGCTATATTTTTATTCGCCACATGATATGTGTTTTGCTTGGAGCGTCGTGTATGATATTAGTATTTGCTTTTTAGTTCTCCACAATCATCCTTGCTGTACACACCTTTTGGGAGAAGTCCACTTGATTGGAATTTATTAGAATACTCTGTGTGCTTCACTTATATCTTTTGAGCTAGATAGTTTTTGCTCTAGTACTTCACTTATATCTTTTAGAGCACGGCGGTGGCTTAATGATGCGGAGCATCCCACGTTCATCCCCATGTACACTCCAACTACTCTCCAAGCCCTAAGAGGACATATGACGAGACCTCAAACATACGCCATTGGACACAAGGTGAATTCACTCCTCTTCGAACCGTCACTTTCCACGTGTGAGACATGGCTACTACCTCATGCATGGACCTTGCCTATACTCAGGTACAACCGAGATGACCATGGAGAATCAGAGGACCATGGCCAAGCATGGAAGAGGAGAAGGAAGAAGAGCCAGCTGCTATAGTCCCCGGACATCCGGCCCCAGCCCGGACATCCGGCCCTTCCCGCAAGCCCGGACATCCGACCACAGCCCGGACATCCGGCGCCCATCACAGAACGCGTCCAGAAGCTGAACCCCGTCAGCCCGGACATCCGTCCAGAGGCCCGGACATCCGACTCTTCCCGAGCCGCCGGACATCCGGCCCCCAGCCCGAACATCCGGACCCCGCCTATCCAGAGAGCAACCGCAGGGCACCCAGGCCAGCCCGGACATCCGGCCTCCCAGCCCGGACATCCGGCCCGTCGCGAAGCCCCAGACATCCGGCCCCAGCCCAGACATCCGGCACCTGCCTGTGCGCAGAGAACGGGCCAAGGGACCATGTATCCCCCTCTCACTTACCCCTTCGTGGGCTAGCACTATATATACTCTCCCACCTCCTCCTAGTTAGGGTTAGCAAAGGATTAGCTCATTTGAGATAGAGCTTTGCTCATCCATACGGATCTCCTCCTCGTGAGAGACCGCTGACTCTTCGGAGAAGATCCACCATGGATTCAAGGCCCCTTTACGGGAAGATCCCTCGTGGATTCAAGACCTCCTCTCGGAGATGAACTAGCGCCACTTGTATCGTCCTTTGTTGGATTTGGACCGTGTATCTCTTTGTGTTTCTTGGATCTAGCACATGTGTCATCATATTCATGTTGGTTGAGTGTTTTCTCTTGTGTTCCCCCGTGATTTCCCTCGTTTCCTTCCATGCGTTCTTCGTGTTCCTCGTAGGGATCCTCTCCAAACGTGAAAGATCGGCCCCTAGGGTTCCGCCCTACATCACTTAATTTTGTAGAAATTGCTAGTCTCTCATGCTTCACTTATATTATTTTGAGAGTCTCTTAGAATAGCATGGTATTTGCTATGGTTATAAAATTGGTCCTAGAATGGTGGGCATCCAAGTTGGATATAATAAAAACTATCATAGGAACTGAATTGGATGCTATGATCAATTTGATACTTGATAATTGTTTTGAGATATGGAGGTAGTGATATTAAAGTCATGCTAGTTGGGTGATTATGAATTTAAAGAATTCTTGTGTTGAAGTTAGCAAGTCCCGTAGCATGCATCTATGGTTAAAGTTGTGTAACAAATTTGAAACATGAGGTGTCCTTGGATTGTGCATCCTTATGAGTGGCGGTCGGGGACGAGCGATGGTCTTTTCCTACCAATCTATCCCTCTAGGAGCATGTGCGTAGTGCTGGTTTTTGATGACTTCTAGATTTTTGCAATAAGTATATGAGTTCTTTTGACTAATGTTGAGTCCATGGATTATACGCACTTTTACCTTTCCATCATTGCTAGCCTCTTCGGTACCGTGCATTGCCCTTTCTCACCTTGAGAATTGGTGCAAACTTCGTCGGTGCATCCAAACCCCGTGATACGATACGCTCTATCACACATAAACCTCCTTATATCTTCCTCAAAACAGCCACCATACCTACCTATTATGGCATTTCCATAGCCATTCCAAGATATATTGCCATGCAACTTTCCACCGTTCCGTTTATCATCATGACACGCATTACTATTGTCATATTGCCATTGCATGATCATGTAGTTGACATCATATTTGTGGCAAGGCCACTTTGCATAATTTTTCATAAATGTCACTCTTGATTCATTGCCCATCCCGGTACACCACCGGAGGCATTCATATAGAGTCATATCTTGTTCTAGTTTTGAGTTGTAATTCATGTGTTGTAAATCAATAAAAGTGTGATGATCATCATTATTAGAGTATTGTCCCCAAAAAGAAAAGAAAAAGAAAGGCTAATAAGAAAAAAAGAAAGGCCAAAGAAAAAAAAGAAAAAAAAAGAAGAAAGGCCAAAAAGAAAAAAAAGGCCCAAAGAAAAAAGAAAATAAATAAAAAGGGGGCAATGTTACTATCTCTTTTCCACACTTGTGCTTCAAAGTAGCACCATGTTCTTCATATAGTGAGTCTCATATGTTGTCACTTTCATATACTAGTGGGAATTTTTCATTATAGAACTTGGCTTGTATATTCCTAAGATGGGCTTCCTCAAAATTCCCTAGGTCTTCGTGAGCAAGCAAGTTGGATGCACACCCACTAGTTTTCTTTTGTTGAGCTTTCATACATTTATATCTCTAGTGCATCCGTTGCATGGCAATCCCTACTCCTCATGTTGACATCAATTGATGGGCATCTCCATAGCCCATTGATTATCCTCGTCAATGTGAGACTTTCTCCTTTTTTGTCTTCTCCACACAATCCTCATCATCATATTCTATTCCACCCATAGTGCTATATCTGTGGCTCACGCTCATGTATTGCGTGAAAGTTGAAAAAGTTTGAGATTATTTAAGTACGAAACAATTGCTTGGCTTGTCATCGGGGGTGTAGAATCTGGGAGCATTCTTGTGTGACGAAAATGAAGCATAGCCTAACTATATGATTTTGTAGGGATGAACTTTTTCTAGCCATGTTATTTTGAGAAGACATGATTGCTTTGATCAGTATGCTTGAAGTATTACTATTTCTTATGTCAATATGAACTTTTATTTTGAATCATTTGGATCTGAACATTCATGCCACAATAAAGAAAATTACATTGAGAATTATGCTAGGTAGCATTCCACATCAAAAATTCTGTTTTTATCACTTACCTACTCGAGGACGAGCAGGAATTAAGCTTGGGGATGCTTGATACGTCTCCAACGTATCTATAATTTTTTATTGTTCCATGTTATTATATTACCCTTTTTGGATGTTTATGGGCTTTACTTTACACATTTATATCATCTTTGGGACTAACCTACTAACCGGAGGCCCAGCCCGTTTTGCTGTTTTTTTGCCTATTTCAGTATTTCGAAGAAAAGGAATATCAAACGGAGTCCAAACGGAATGAAACCTTCGGGAGCGTGATTTTTGAAACGAACGTGATCCAGAGGACTTGGAGTGCAAGCCAAGAAGCAGCTGAGGCGGCCACGAAGGTGGAGGGCGCGCCCACCCCTACAGGGCGCGCCCCCTATCTCGTGGGCCTCTCGGGCGGCCACCGACCTAGTTCTTCCTCCTATATATACCCACGTACCCCGAAAACATCCAGGGAGCCAACGAAAAACAATTTCCACCGCCGTAACCTTCTGTATCCACGAGATCCCATCTTGGAGCCTTCGCCGGCGCTCCGCCAGAGGGGGAATCGACCATGGAGGGCTTCTACATCAACAACATAGCCCCTCCGATGAGTTGTGAGTAGTTTACCACAGACCTTCGGGTCCATAGTTATTAGCTAGATGGCTTCTTCTCTCTTTTTGGATCTCAATACCATGTTCTCCTCGATCTTCTTGGAGATCTATTCGATGTAACTCTTTTTGCGGTGTGTTTGTCGAGATCCGATGAATTGTGGGTTTATGATCAAGTTTATCTATGAGAAATATTTGAATCTCCTCTGAATTCTTTTATGTATGATTGAGTTATTTTTGCAAGTCTCTTCAAATTATCAGTTTGGTTTGGCCTACTAGATTGATCTTTCTTGCAATGGGAGAAGTGCTTAGCTTTGGGTTCAATCTTGCGGTGTCCTTACCCAGTGACAATAGGGGTAGCAAGGCACGTATTATATTGTTTCCATTGAGGACAAAAAGATGGGGTTTATATCATATTGCATGAGTTTATCCCTCTACATCATGTTATCTTTCTTAATGCGTTACTCTGTTCTTATGAACTTAATACTCTAGAAGCATGCTGGATAGCGGTCGATGTGTGGAGTAATAGTAGTAGATGCAGGCAGGAGTCGGTCTACTTGTCGCGGACGTGATGCCTATATACATGATCATGCCTAGATAATCTCATAATTATTCGCTTTTCTATCAATTGCTCGACAGTAATTTGTTCACCCACCGTAATACTTATGCTATCTTGAGAGAAGCCACTAGTGAAACCTATGGCCCTCGGGTCTATCTTTTATCATATAAGCTTTCAGTCTACTTTTATTTGCATCTTTACTTTTCCAATCTATATCATAAAATACCAGAAATATATTTATCTTATCATACTATCTCTATTAGATCTCACTTTCGCAAGTGGTCGTGAAGGGATTGACAACCCCTTTATTGCGTTGGTTGCGAGTTCTTTTTTTGTTTGTGTAGGTGCGTGGGACTTTTGAGGAGCCTCCTACTGGATTGATACCTTGGTTCTCAAAACTGAGGGAAATACTTACGCTACTATTGCTGCATCACCCTTTCCTCTTCAAGGAAAACCAACGCAAGCTCAAGACGTAGCAGCGCCTCCCACCCCTAGGGTTTGCCCTCCATAAGCGCATGACCCTGGTGGGTGGCTGGTGCGCCTGGCCCATCTAGGCCAGGGCTCCCCCCTTACAGCCCATGTGGGTCCCCAGGGCCGGTGGACCCCCAAAACCCTGCGGTGCCTCCAGTACACTTGTCGGCATGCCCCCGAACTTTTTTGATGACCAAAACTGGACCCATATATGTGTATTTATCTCCAGACTATTCCAGAGCTCCTCATAATATCCCAGATCCCATCCGGGACTCCGAACAACCTTCGGACTTTCTGCTGTTAATATCGCAATACTACCATAGCGCTACCAAACGTTAAGCGTGCGACCCTGCGGGTTCAGGAACATGTAGACATGACCGAGACTCCTCTCTGATCAATAACCAATAGCAGGACCTAGATGCTCATATTGATTCCCACATATTTAACGAAGATCTTTATCGGTTGAACCATGATGTCAATGTTTCAGTTAATCTCGTATACAATTCCCTTTGTCCGATGATATGTTACTTGCCTGAGATTTGATCGTCACTATCTCCATACCTAGTTCAATCTCGTTACCGGCAAGTCTCTTTACTCGTTCTGTAATACAAGATCCCATGATAAACTCATTAGTCATATGAAGCTTCTTATGATGTTGTATTATCGAGAGGGCCCAGAGATATCTCTCAATCACACAGAGTGACAAATCCTAATCTTGATGAATGCAACTCAATAGACACCTTCAAAGATACCTGTAGAACACCTTTATTATGAACTGATGTTTGATAGCACATTCCTCTGGCGTCCGGCAATGGCGTGATATCATGGTCTAAGGAACTGGTACTTGACATGAAAAAAAGTTTTAGCAAATAACTAAACAATCTGATGCTAAGCTTACAGTTGGGTCGTCCATCACATCAGTCTCCCAATGATGTGATCCCGTTATAAAATGACAACTCATGTCTATGGTTGTTAGGAAACCTTAACCATCTTTGATCAACGAGTTATTCTAGTAGAGGCTTACTAGGGACATGGTGTAGTTTATGTATTCACACATGTATTTAAGTTTCTGGTCAATACAATTCTAGTGTGAATAATAAGTATTTACCATGAACGGGAAATATGATAATAACCAATTTATTATTGCCTCTAAGGCATATTTTCAACACTCCCTCCACAGATCAATATTCATCTGATGTTCCATGTCAGTCTCAAGGGACACAAAGGCTCACATGATGTTCCAGCTCAAGAACTCCCTCGGGTGGGACCTGCGGCAAGATAAGAACATAACCACTTTCAGTTGTGGAAATAGATCACTCCCTCGAAAAGGCGTGATGGTGACACAATGGCTCATCCAATGGGCAAACCTAAACCCTGATGAACCTTCTTGGGAGGATGCCAACTTCATCGAACAAGTCTTCCTAGTCTTCTTCAAATAAAAATTTCAGGAAGACAAGTCTTCTCTCAAAGGAGGGGTATTGTCAGAATGTGGCACCCTGGCTCAGAGCAACCGGTTTACCTTGCATTGCCAAGATCATGTCTTCTGGCAATACACAACATCTTGGTACAGAAATCATCGCTTTATTAAAACTAGCGGAAGCATAGTGTGACATTACATCAAGTAGCGAGGCCAAGCGGCACACTCGGTGCGGCTGGACAATATGTACATTATTTAGTGAACATAAAGGGGCCTCGAGCATGACATCTACACGGCAGCGGAACAATGATGTAGCGGGACTCCATAGCATAGGGACACCAAGGTGGACATGGTCTAGACATGGTAGCACTCCGATCTAGTTAGACTTTCCTGAAATCTGGCATAACACGCCAGGTTAGTACACTGAATGTACTTGCAAGCTCACAGCAAACAGAACCATAATGACAAACAATATCATGACATTTAATCAAGTTAAATGCAAACATCAACATTCTACTCATGCAATGAAACCAAACTTGTGCATCGAGTCACTCGGACTCTCTCTTACCAACAGGTTGCCTCGCAACCGAACAGTGATCACGACGGATCATGAACTGAACCATACTTGGTTCAACGGGTTACCTCGTAACCAAACAGTGATCCCTCCCGGATCACAAGTGATACCACAACAGTCAGTCTCACTGACATCATTATGATTCAACCAGTGCAATGCAAATAACTTAGTGTCCAAGATTTATTTATGAAAGTTGATCCATGCTGTGACTTACTTACGAACTGGGCCCTTATCTGCGGGCACGATTATCGATTGATTAATACACCCTACAGATGTAGCGCACTTTACACACACCACGAAACCCATGGCCTCGCACTCCCATTCGGGTGGACCAATGACATTCCGATAGAACTCTCCCATTGCCATGACACTCTTACGGCCACTCCGACCAACTCCCCACTGGGATTAGTCATGGGTGACCGAGCCTACCAAAGGCAAAACAACCATCGTCGTGGCAAATAAACAGTCCCAAAAGGGGACAAGATACTGTAACAAGAATAGGTCCACAAGGTTATGTCTGCTTATCGGGCCAGGGTAACGCACGCCCATAACCTTCCCTCGTTGGAGGTACTGACAAAAGGCATGACAACGGAACGACTAACAGCCTCCCCATACTAAGGCAAATGTGGTTGCACTTGTTAGCCCGATTCAGTGGCACCATGACCCAACCAACTTTATGTTCAAGTTCAGTTATCATCAGGTTTAACTTCAAAATAAAAATGCTCGAGTCACTATATGCCATGCATATGCAACCATATATCATGCAACATATATCACTAAGAAATAACAGATCAACTTTATTCAAAGGTCTACTTGCACAAACTCAACTTTAAACATTTCTGGTTCTTTCTTACTGGTTATTTATACTCATCACTTTAGTTGGCATTTATCAAATAAAACTCATTATGCATATAGGAAAAATAATACCAATGATCATATTTTTATAGCCATGACAAACTTACTTAGTTCAACTACTCAAGCTATATCTCACTAGTTCAAGCATTCATATCTGTTTACTAAGCATTTTGATCATGACAAACTAAATAACACAAGCATTATTTATTTTAATACTATATGCAATGAATATCATATAAATTCAAGTAGAAAATCATGGATATTGCAAAGACACCATGACAATGTTGTTGTGGCTTGCCTTAGTGCAGAGGAGCTTCACACTCCTCCTGGATGCCTTCAAGACAAGCTTCACCTTCTGAAAATAAATTAAATGACAAAAAGAAAATATCAAGAACACTTCTGAAAATTACCAAAAATTCTAGGCAGGAAAGAAAAATTCCATCTTGGGTGTGCTGCTAGGATTTTCCAGTAAGAACAGAATGCAAAAAGAATCAACTCATTTGGACTTGTAGAATAAAAGTTACAGCTAGTCAAAGTTCTGGTCAAATTTAAACTAAATTTGAATTAAAAGGGGAGGGTGATATCAAAGGCGTAAACCGGCTGGGCACCACCACACATACAGCTTCAGCCACGGCCTGAGTAGCTGACAGCAGGCCCAGCGGTCAGGCCGGAGGGGGAGGGGAGAGAAGCAGAGTCGGGCGGCACGCCGATGGCGCTTTCTCCGGCAAGGAGTGCCCGACGATGAGATCTAGGAGGATAGGGTTGTAGAGGAGATCAAGGCGCACCTGCACATACCCGTAGCGTGGCAAGGGGTGGTCGGACAGGATCGGAACGGAGCTCTCTAGTGGCGGCAGCGGGCAGAGCTCGTCGGAGATGGTGGTTCCGGCGAAGCAGGGCCAGTCCAGCAGCTCCAACAGCGCCAGCACGCACCAGTGGACCACCACAAACACGCCAGAGTGGTCATTGGAGCTCGAGCGGCTCTGGAGAGAGAGGGGGCAGAGGACGGGGATTGCCGGCGAGCTCGGGGCGGGGACGGCAGCCAGAGGCCTGCCCGGGCGGGCTGCGGGTTCCTACGGTGGTGTGGAGGTGTGCTGAGTGTGTGTGCGGAGAGAAACGAGCTCGGGGGAGCTCTATTTATAGGCGAGGCTGAGGCAGGGTCGAGAGCTAGCCGGAGCTCTCTGGAGTGTCGCCTGGCGACGAATGGCGTCAGTGAGAGGGGGAGAAGACACCGGAGATCACGCGGGGCTGTAGACGAGTTGCGACGACCATAGGAGCGCGGTACGCGACGAGCACAGGGGCACAGGCGCACTGTTGCCTTTGCCGACGCCATGCCCGTGCTCGCTGCGGCGAGCTCCGACGTCAGCGAGAGCCAGGGTGGAGTTAATGAGGTGCAAATGAGGATGGGGCACGATTTGGCAAGGTGCGGCAGCCTGGGCAGCAAGCACGCGTGAAATAGAGGAGATGGTGCACCGCAGAGCGTGTTGGCCGCATTCCAACCCCCTTGGACGAACGAGGTCACCGCGTGAACATTGGCATCAGGCTGAGCTAAGCGCAAACACCATGTCTGACGGGTAGTCCTTAGTGGTTTGGGTTGTTTTGCACGGTTGGCTGGGTCACAGGTGAACTATGGGAGTGGCTTTCTTCCTAGCAAGTTTCTGGATAGAAACTTGTGAGCTTCACTGAGAAAAAATTAGTGATAACTAAAGGCTGTGCTTTGGGGTTTAGCAATCTCTTAGGAGGGTAATCAAGCTCAGAAAAGATCAGCCCCAAAATATCAAGCAAAAATATACGTGTTGTGCAAAGTGATCATTCTGTCTAGAACAGAAATGATTTTCTGTAGCAGAAATATTCCAAAAAGTTATGCAATATTTTTTCTCAGGAAGGTGCCCTAGGGTTCAAAGAATATTTGTGAATTTATTCAGGATTTTTGGAGCTAGAAATCTAGGGGTTGCTTTGGAGCATACTTCTCTGAAGTGATTTTCAGGGAAGAAAATGTATATTTTTCTTTTATGAAAAATATTCCTTGGGCTTTTGTTGGAGTTTTCCAGAGAAGGAAAGGTGAGTTAGAGGTTGATGGGTCACTTCGGTGAAAATCAAGGGTAGGCCCAAGTGTTCAAGTCCATTTGAATTGATTCAAAACTGCAAATCCAAAGCAAATGCAAATGAAAGTCCGGAAAAAGAGAGAAGGAAAATCCAGGCTGTCACAAACCTCCCCCACTTAAGATGAATCTCGTCCTCGAGATTCGGTTGCTTGGGAAAACAATTCTGGGTAGGTTGTCCTCAAAATTCCTCTCTTTCCTAGGTTGCTTCTTCTTCAGTGTGATGCTCCCACTGGACCTTGTAAAATTTGATCGCTTTGCTGCGTGTGACCCTTTCTGCCTCATCCAAGATTCTGAACGGTCTCTCCTCATAAGTTAAATCTTTGGCAAGCTCAATTTCTGACATATTAGTCCTCTTCTTGGGTGGTGAAATACACCGTCTCAGCTGTGATATGTGGAACACGTTGTGTACTTCTGACAATTCTGGTGGCAATTCCAACTGATAAGAAACTGTGCCAACTCGTGTCATGACCAGGAACGGACCAATATATCTTGGTGCCAATTTGCCTCGGGTCTGAAATCTCTTGACTCCCTTCATGGGTGTGACTCGGAGATACATGTGTTCACCAGGTTCAAAACGGACTTGCCGATGTTTGGCATCATAATAACTTTTCTGTGTGACTTGGCCGGTTGTAGTCTATCTCGAATTTCCTTGATTTGTTTCTCTACCTCTAATATCATATTAGTTCTGAAGATACGGTTGTCTCCGGTTTGAGACCAATTTAATGGAGTGCAGCACTTACGGCCGTACAAAGCTTCAAAGGGTGACATTTTCAGACTGGTTTGAAAATTGTTGTTGTATGAGAATTCCGCATATGGCAGACAATCTTCCCATTTGGGTCCATGGGCTAAGGCACATGCTCGAAGCATATCTTCAAGGATTTGATTTACCCACTTGGTCTGACCGTCTGTCTGTGGATGATAGGCGGTGCTATATTTGAGAGCGGTCCCCAAAGCTTGATGGAGTCGGGACCAGAATGCGGAGGTAAACAATGAACCTTGGTCTGAAGTGATTGTTTTTGGCACTCCATGCAGACTGAGAATCCGGGATACGTATAACTGTGCAAGTTGATCAACGCGAAAGGTGGTGCGGATGGGAATAAAGTGAGCCACTTTAGTCAGTGTGTCCACTATGACCCATATAGAATCATTGCCTCGGTGAGTCTTGGGTAGACAGGTGATAAAGTCCATGCAGACATCATCCCATTTCCATTGCGAGATGGGTAGAGGTTGGAGAAGTCCGGCGGGTTTCTGGTGTCACAACAAGCGACAAAATATGCGATGTCCCTTTTCATTCCATCCCACCAAAATATCTGTCGAAGGTCTTCGTACATTTTAGTGCCGCTTGGGTGTGTCGAATATGAGGATTCGTGTGCTTCTACCAAAATTTTCTTCCTCAAATCTACTTGCTTAGGTACGCATATCCTTCCTTGGAACCTGAGTGTACCCTATGTGTCCTTTGAGAAATCCTAAGTCTTGCCTTCTTGCAGACGTTTGAGATATCCTTGCAGAATCTTGTCGTCATTCTGTGTCATGCGAATCTCCTCTTCTAGAGTAGGAGTTACTTCCAAAATATTCGCAGGACTGGCATTTACAATTACCAAGTTGAGCTAAGCGATCTCTTGCTGGAGTTCTGGAGGCAAAGATTCCATCATTGCGTTTAAAATGGCAGGCTTGCGACTGAGGGCATCAGCAACCATGTTGGCTTTTCCCGGATTGTAATTTATTCCCAGATCATAGTCCTTGACCCACTCGAGCCATCTTCGTTGTCGAAGGTTTAAGTCTGGCTGAGTAAATATATATTTGAGACTCTTGTGGTCGGTAAATATTTGACATCTCTTTCCAGTGAGGTAATGTCTCCAAATCTTTAGAGGGTGCACAACAGCGGCCAGTTCCAAATCATGTGTAGGATAATTTCCTTCATGAGGTCATAGCTGGCAAGATGCGTAAGCTACCACCTTGCCATCTTGCATAAGTACGCACCCAATACCCTTTCTGGATGCGTCACAATACACATCAAAGCTGCGAAATGTCTAGGAGAGTCAGTATTGGTGTTGATGTCAATCTGGTTTTTAGCTTGTTAAAGCTCTGCTCGCAATCCTCAGTCCATTCAAACTTCCTGTCTTTCTTAAGGAGTTTTGTCATTGGCTTGGCAATTTTGGAGAATCCTTGGATGAACCAACGGTAGTATCTGGCTATCCAAGAAAACTCCGGACTTCGGATACCGTCGTGGGTGCTGCCCAACCAAGCACATCTTTCACTTTGCTGGGATCCACTGCGATACCTTCTACTGATAGAACATGCCCCAGAAATCCGAGCTGTTTGAGCCAAAACTCACACTTGCTAAATTTTGCATACAGCTGATGGTCACAGAGTCTCTGTAAGACTGCTCGGAGGTGTTCCTTGTGTTCTTCGCCACCTTTAGAGTATATGAGAATATCATCGATGAAAACCACCACAAACTTATCCAAGAATTCCATGAACACCTTATTCATCATGTGCATGAAAAAGGCGGGGGCATTTGTGAGACCAAAGGACATCATCATATATTCATAGAGACAGTAACGGGTAATGAACGTGGTCTTAGGAATATCTTCCTTCTTGAACTTCAGTTGATGATATCTGGTCCTTAAATCAATCTTGGAAAATACATTCGCACCACTGAGTTGATCAAACAAATCATCAATACTTGGTAGTGGGTGTTTGTTCTTGATGCTGGCATCGTTCAACTGACGATAGTCCACGCACATTCTGAGACCACCGTTTTTCTTGTCTACAAATATTGCAGGTGATCCCCATGGTGACGAGCTTGGGCGGATATATCCTTTCTGCAGCATCTCATCCAACTGCTTCTTTAATTCCACGAGTTCGGAGGAAGGCATCCGATAATACTTTTTGCACAACGGTGTAGTCCCAGGTACAAGATCAATTGCAAACTCAAGCTCTCTGTCTAGGGGCATTCCGGGTAATTCCTCAAGGAATACATCAGGAAATTCACTGACCACAGGAATCAGATCCAATTCTTCGGCTACTGTAGTGAATACCATCTCCCTTTTGGGTATGCCTTTGCGGGCATAAAATTTTATGGCGCGCCCTTCTTGATTTGTCAGGGTGACTTCTCAGGTCACACAATTTATGCATACTTGATATTGAGTCAACCAGTTCATTCCCAAAATAACATCCAGCTTGGCAGATTCAATGACTATCAAAGTGGTTGGAAAACAGACTCCCTTGATACCAATTTCCAAACTTTTGCAGACTAGATGGCTTTTAATCACGGATCCCGGGGATTGAACCAGCATACTTTTTCCCATAAGCGAGCACGGAAATTTGTTTTGGACAACGAAACTCTAAGAAATAAAAGAGTGGGAAGCCCCATAGTCAAATAAAATTATTGCAGGTATGTTATTAATGAGAAACATACCACTGAGGACTTTGGGGTTTTCCAGGGCTTCATCTGTGAAGAGGTTACGAACTTGCCCTTGGACGATCTTCTGGGTATGATATGGCCCCATGTGATTGACTTGTGGCCGGAACGGAGCATTTGACTTCTTGGGACACTGCCTGGCATAATGTCCGGTCAAGCCACAATTAAAGCAGGCGTTGTTGCACTGATGCTCCTTGTGCACTGGGCTAGTCACGACATTCTTGACTTGAGTAGTGGTCTTGTTCACACTTTGCTACCAATTTGGTTTATACTCCACATGAGTCTGTTGCCAGGTACGGGCCTTCTATATGGGTTGTCCGTCCTTCTCCGGCTCAAATTTATGCTTGTGGTCATTATTTGCGGGTCGGTTGTCTTGCACAGGCTTGTACTCTCTTTCTACAATGAGGGCCTTGTTCACCAGAGACTAAAAATCTGGAAAGTCGAGCATACAAAGAGCACTCCTGAGGTGTTGATTTAATCCTCCAAGGAACCTATCGATCTTCCTTTCTTCTATGGCCACATCATAGAGGGAATAATAGGACAAATGGTTGAACTTGTGCAAATATTCGCTTACTGACAGACTTCCTTGAGTGAGACCAAGAAATTCGCGTTGCTTGACCTTCATGATACCAGCTGGAATATGATCCTTGAGAAATTGGTCCTTGAAATTAGTCCACGTAATTTCTTCTCCCGCAGGCCACGGAGCTTTAGCATTATGCCACCATATAGCAGCGGCTCCTTTAATATAGTGGGTAGCAAACGGAACCTTGTCAGCTTCGTCAGTGCGAGCAATCTCAAGTTTCTTCTCAATAGTTTGCAACCAATCATCTGCTTCCAACGGGTCAACCACTTGACTGAAATTGGGAGGCTTAGTCCTTTGAAAATCTGACAGCTTGGAGTGATGGCCATTTTGATTTCCATACTGCCCAACCATAGCGTGCACACTTTTTAACAGCTCAATCAGATCATTGTTCCTTCTTTCCTCAAACATGCGCATAATTTGCTCGGTGGAGGGTGGATTTGGCTATGGAGGCGGTGGTTGCGGATACGGCTCGATGGAGCGTCCTGCCTGTCTTGCTGAGCAACGAACAGGGACATCCTCACAAGCCTGCGTGCTGCTGCCTTCCCGCATCATCCTACTGTTTATTTTTCCCAATAAGAGCAACCGTGATGAGAAACATCCAATCATGGGAAGAAAAGCCAGCGACAAACCCGAAAAAGCAAACGAACGAACCGAGAAACATAGCGATCGAATAAAAAGTTCCAACATAATTATACATAGACTCATACATGAAAGGTAGACATCATGACGAGTGCAACTACTCATATACATGCATCATGGCTCATACAACTACATACGTACATCACATGACCACTGTTGATACTCCGACGCTCTAGGACTCTGCCGGTGCTGTCGGATCCTCTCCTGAGTCAGACCCAGATCCTGAACTGACAACGCCAATCAAAACCTCTGGGTTAAAGGTAACGCGACGATGCTTCCTCGAGGGATCTCCCTCAGGGGTAGGAGCGGGACGAGAAGGGATCATGGGAGCTGCGGGGGTAGCACGCCCACTCAGCAGGAGCACTGTGTGGGTTCATAGTCGAGGTGCCCGAGCTACTCAGGGGAGTAACCGAAGAAATGGGTGAGCTAGAACTGGGCACAATATAAGGAGTAAATCCCATAGAAGGTGGAGTAGGGTAGGATCTAGCGGTGGCTAAAGCAGAACGAGCATGATTTAGCTCTCGAGCCAATTCATGAATCAGAAGATAACTAGCAGTGATATATCGAGAAAGGTGGCTAGTGTCACTATCAGACACCGGATCAACGGAATGAAAGCGAACACGACCATCATCGTGCAGACATGGGTAGAAACAAAAACCTGGGTGGTTATGCATCCGAGCCTCAGCATAGCGTAACTCAACAAGAATATCGAATGCAGCATACTGGACGGCCTGAGTGGTGGTGGATGCATAACCGCTCCGAGAGGAACGAGTGTAAGAACCCGCTGATGAACTGGTGCGCGGAGTAACCACGGCATGATACTCATACACGGAGTCGGCTAGATGCTCCCGGTACACTTGATATGCTGGGTCATCACAGTGAGGGTACAGTCGATGCCACACGCTACGAAGGAGATGCGGAGAAGTGTAGGGCATCAGCTGCAACTGACATCGATACAGCACCGGAGCCATCTACATTCACAACCATTCACTGGTTAGAAATAACAATAAGCCTAATGCATGCAATAAAGCATCCAGATGCAAATACTAACGGCACTCAATTAGCAAACTAACTAACGTTTACTTCATGTGTTGGGGTCTAGCGTGTCCTACAGTCAGCGCGGCTCTGATACCAAGCATTGTGGCACCCCGGCTCAGAGCGACCAGTTTACCTTGCATTGCCAACCCAGAGATCATGTCTTCTGGCAATACACAACATGTTGGTACAGAAATCACCGCTTTATTTAAACTAGCGGAAGCGTAGTGTGACATTACATCAAGTAACGAGGCCAAGCGGCACACTCAATGCGGCTGAACAATATGTACATTATTTAGTGAACATAAAGGGGCCTCGAGCACGACATCTACACGGCAGCGGAACAACGACATAGCGGGACTCCATAGCACAGGAACACTGATGTGGACACGGTCTAGACACGGCAACACTCTGATCCAGTTAGACTTTCCTGAAATCAAGCATAACATGCCAGGTTAGTACATTGAATGCACTTGCAAGCTCACAGCAAACAGAACCATAATGACAAACAATATCATGACATTTAATCAAGTTAAATGCAAACATCAACATGCTACTCATGCAGTGAAACCAAACTTGTGCATTGAGTCACTCGGACTCTCTCTTACCAACAGGTTGCCTCGCAATCGAACAGTGATCACGACGGATCACGAACGGAACCATACTTGGTTCAACGGGTTACCTCGTAACCAAACAATGATCCCTCCCAGATCACAAGTGATACCACAACAGTCAGTCTCACTGACATCATTATGATTCAACCAGTGCAATGCAAATAACTTAGTGTGCAAGACTTATTTATGAAAGTTGATCCATGGTGTGACTTACTAAGGAACTGGGCCCTTATCCGGGGGTGCGGCTATCGATAGATTAATACACTCGGCAGAGGTAGCACACTTTACCCACACCATGGAATCCATGGCCTCACACTCCCATTCGAGTGGACCAACAGCATTCCGACAGAACTCTCCCATTGCCATGACACTCTTACGGCCACTCCGACCAACTCCCCACTGGGATTAGTCATGGGTGACCGAGCCTACCAAAGGCAAAACAACCACCATCGTGGCAAATAAACAGTCCCAAACGGGGACAAGGTACCATAACAACAACAGGTCCACAAGGTTATGTCTGCTTACCGGGCCAGGGTAACGCACGCCCATAACCTTCCCTCGTTGGAGGTACCGACAAAAGGCATGACAACGGAACAACTAACGGCCTCCCCATACTATGGCAAAGTGGTTGCACTTGTCAGCCTGATTCAGTGGCACCATGACCCGACCAACTTTATGTTCAAGTTCAATTATCATCAGGTTTAACTTGAAAATAAAAATGTTCGAGTCACTATATGCCATGCATATGCAACCATATATCATGCATCATATATCGCTAAGAAATAATAGATCAACTTTATTCAAATGTCTACTTGCACAAACTCAACTTTAAACATTTCTGGTTCTTTCTTACTGGTTATTTATACTCATCACTTTAGTTGGCATTTATCAAATAAAACTAATTACGCATATAGGAAAAATAATACCAATGATCATATTTTTATAGCCATGACAAACTTACTTAGTTCAACTACTAAGCTATATCTCACTAGTTCAATCATTCGTTTCTGTTTACTAAGCATTTTGATCATGACAAACTAAATAACACAAGCATTATTTATTTTAATACTATATGCAATGAATATCATATAAATTCAAGTAGAAAATCATGGATATTGCAAAGACACCATGACAATGTTGTTGTGGCTTGCCTTAGTGCAGAGGAGCTTCACACTCCTCCTGGATGCCTTCAAGACAAGCTTCACCTTCTGAAAATAAATCAAATGACAAAAAGAAAATATCAAGAACACTTCTGAAAATTACCAGAAATTCTAGGCAGGAAAGAAAAATCCCATCTTGGTTGTGCTGCTAGGATTTTCCAGTAAGAACAAATGCAAAAAGAATCAACTCATTTGGACTTGTAGAATAAAAGTTACAGCTAGTCAAAGTTCTGGTCAAATTTGAACTAAATTGGAATTAAAAGAAAAACAAGAGGGGGTGATGTCGAAGGCGTAAACCGGCTGGGCGCCACCACTCATACCGCTTCGGCTGCGGCCTGAGTGGCTGACAGCGGGCCCCAGCGGTCAGGCCGGAGGGGGAGGGGGAGAGATGCAGAGTCGGGCGGCACCACGACGGCGCTTTCTCCGGCAAGGAGTGCCCGGTGACGATATCTAGGAGGATAGGGTTGTAGAGGAGATCGAGGCACACCTGCCCGTACCCATAGCATGGCTAGAGGTGGCCGGACGGGGTCGGAATGGAGCTCTCCAGTGGCGGCAGCGAGCGGAGCTCGTTGGAGATGGTGGTTCCAGCGAAGCAGGGCCAGTCCAGCAGCTCCAACGGCACCAACACGCACCAGCGGACCACCACAAACACGCCGGAGTGGTCAATGGAGCTCGAGCAGCTCTGGAGAGGAAGGGGTAGAGGACGGGGATCACCAGCGAGCTCGAGGCGGGGACGGCGGCCAAAGGCCTGCCCGGCCGGGCTGCGGCTTCCTACGGTGGTGTGAAGGTGTGCTGAGTGTGTGTGCAGAGAGAAGGGAGCCCGAGGGAGCTCTATTTATAGGCGAGGCCGAGGTGGGGATCGAGAGCTCGCCGGAGCTCTCTGGAGTGTCGCCCGGCGACGAATGGCGTTAGTGAGAGGGGGAGAGGATGCCGGAGATCACACGGGGCTTGTAGACGAGCTGTGACGAGCATAGGAGCACGGTATGCGATGAGCACAGGGGCATAGGTGCACTGTTGCCTTGGTCGCGTCGTGCCCGTGCTCGCTGCAGCGAGCTCCGGTGTCGGCGAGTGCCAGGATGGAGTTAATGAGGTGTAAAAAAGGATGGGGCACGATTTGGCAAGCTGCGGCAGCCTGGGCAGTGAGCACACACGAAACAGAGGAGCTGGAGCACCGCAGAGCGCGTCGGCTGCATGCCAACCCCCTTGGACGAATGTGGTCACCGTGTGAACTTTGGCATCAGGCTGAGCTCAGCGCAAACACCATGTCTGGCAGGTAGTCTTTAGTGGTTTTGGTTGTTTTTCACGGTTGGCTGGGTCACAGGTGAACTATGGGAGTGGCTTTCTTCATGGCAAGTTTTTGGACAGAAACTTGTGAGCTTCACTGAGAAAATTTTAGTGAGAACTAAAGGCTGTGCTTTGGGGTTTAGCAATCTCTTAGGAGGGTAATCAAGCTCAGAAAAGATCAGGCCCAAAAGATCAAGCAAAAATATACTTGTTGTGCAAACTGATCATTCCATCCAGAATAGAAATAATTTTCTGTAGCAAAAATATTCCAAAAAGTTATGCAATATTTTTTCTCAGGAAGGTGCCCTAGGGTTCAAAGAATATTTGTGAATTTATGCAGGATTTTTGGAGCAAGAAATCTAGGGGTTTCTTTGGAGCATACTTCTCTGAAGTGATTTTCAGGGAAGAAAATGAATATTTTTCTTTTATGAAAAAATTCCTTGGGCTTTTGTTGGACTTTTTCAGAGAAGGAAAGGTGAGTTAGAGGTGGATGGGTCACTTGGGTGAAAATCATGGGTAGGCCCATGTAGCGACCAGACCTCAAACAGTCTGATCTCTGTGCATCAGTGTCATCCCTGGATCGGTAATGCTAACACGCACAGTACTTGAAGGATTTATAACAGAGTAGCAATCACACACTTATAACATCGAATGTCTCAAAAGAGAACTTATTACAATAAATATGTCTTAAGGCCATCTAAATATGATAACAGCGGAAGGCTTGGAAGATAAAGTGAGTCCATCAACTCCAACGGCATCACTGAGTGAAAGATCATGACCTAAGGCACCTTACTTATCGTCTGAAAAGTCTGCAACATGAACGTTGCAGCTCGAAAACGGGTCAAAAAATGGAATATGCTGGCAATGTAACACATAGAGAGTAATGAACAGAATAATGCTATCACTACATGCATATATGGCTGGTGGAAAGCTCTATAGTTACAGTTTTGCATAAGGCCAATTTTCCCTACAACAAAGGAATAAATTTTATTTAACTATCATGGTGGTTGTTAAACATTGAGAAGGTTCACCCAACTCAATCCCAATTAAGCATCATCATTAAACCCAACAAATTAAATTAAATAACATGATGAGATTCACATGATAATCCAAGCACTAGATACTCAAAACGTCCATAACCGGGGACACGGCTAACCATGATTAGTTTGTACACTCTGCAGAGGTTTGCGCACTTTTCCCCACAAGACTCGATCTCCTCCGTTGGATTTCTCGCACTACATGGTGTTTGAGAAACGGATGACTGAGACACAGTCTTTCAGAAGCATTAGCACCTTACGATGGGTAGACCGTTACACCTACTTTCCCCTACATCTGCTAGTCTACCACTGTAAGAGTTCACACGAGTTAATCAACTATGCTAGAGCCCATAGTAGCTTGTGGCTGCACACGGAAGTTTCTAGCATGAATAATCTCATGATCCCTTTGAGCCTGGGTGGCGGTCCATAAAAAAATAGGCAATCACTGGGTTCCCCAAGTGCCTCAATCCACCCAGATGTGTATTTAAGTTGCCACCTTAAGTTGAACCATTAATTAACAATACTCACATCTGTCATGGATACACTCACCCAATCCGCATCTACTAGCATAACATAGCGTTATAAGCAAACGTAGAAGTAACTCCCAAAGGTTTGATAATAAACAGGACAATAGGTACTACCTCATCTACTTCCCAAAACCCACATATTAATCAGATCCTAATCATGCAATTGTTTGAGGATTGATCTAATGCAATAAAATTGGGTAGTAAAGAGGTATGATCAAAGTGTTACTTGCCTTGCTGATGATCCGTGAAACCTAGAGACTCAAAGTAGCAAGCGGCGCACTCCGGATACTCTATCGCAAACAAACAAGCATACAATAAGCACTCATCTAATGCACGGGTAAAACTCAAAAAAAGATCTAACCAGAAAGTTCAACTTAAGAACTACAGTTTGCAAAAAGAATCAAATAAACGAAGCAACGAAACTCAAACGGCGAAAGAAACAAGCTTCGTTTACTAATCTGGACCTAAGTCAAATTTTACAGTAGCAAAAACTTGTTTGAGTTGGTTAAACGGAAAGAGGGTTTCGAGACGAAACTCTAGGCACTTGAATCGCCTAATTCCGAAAGCGAATGAAAAGTTATACTAGAACGAAAATCGGATCCGAAATTGCGATCAGAAATAATTGCCAAAACCCCGAGAAAAAGAAAAACTGACGAACAGGCTAACGAACGAACGTTCGCTGTCTACAGCTAAACGGTGAAAACTGTTCGTTAGAACAAACGTACGGACGAACGTCCGTTAGATAACTAAACCGAGAAACCGACGAACCGAATCTAAAAAACGGATCTAGGTTTTTTTTAAATGAACGGTTTTATAAATAAAAACTGTGGCGGTTACCTGGGTTCGGCAGGATTCCGACGAGGCGGCGGACGGCGGCGGCGGGGGGCGGCGGCTGCTGCTAGGGTCAGGGCGCGGATGGGCTGGCGGCGGCGGTGTGGCCTTCGGGGCAGGGGGGCGGCTTATAAAGCCCCCCGGGCGGAGTCCCGCTCGGGTACGGCTCGGAGTCGGTTCATTTTTTTTAAATAATTCCGACATGCAGAAAAAGAAAGAAAATAAATACTAAACGGACTCCAAAAATCCTGAAATAAATTTTTCCCGTCCTCTAAAAATAAGCCGGACAAGATGAACATTTATTTGGGCATAAAATGCAATTTTGAAAAACGTGTATTTTTCCTAATTCAAATAAAATAGCAATAAAATCCCAAAATAAAATCTTATTAGATTTTAATATTAAACCTCCAATATTTCTTTATTTTGGGAAAGTCATTTGATTCCCTCTCTCTTATTTTTATAAAAGAAATATATGAAGATAAAATAATTAAAATGAAATGATCCTCTTTTCTAAATTTGACAAAACTCAAATATAAAAATAACGAAATCCCCAACTCTCTCCGTGGGTCCTTGAGTTGCGTAGAATTTCTAGGATCAAACCAAAATGCAATAAAATATGATATGCAATGATGATCTAATGTATAACATTCCAAATTGAAAATTTGAGATGTTACAAACCTACCCCCCTTAAGATGAATCTTGCCCTCGAGATTCGGGTTGGCTAGAAAATAGGTGAGGGTGGTCCTTCCGTAGGTCTTACTCTCTCTCCCAGGTGGCTTCATCTTCGGTATGGTGGCTCCACTGAACTTTGCAGAACTTGATAACCTTGTTGCGCGTGACTCGGCTGGCAAACTCGAGAATCTTGACTGGTTTCTCCTCATAGGTCAAATCACTATCCAACTGAATCGCTTCCAGTGGCACTGTATCTCTCAGAGGGATATCGGCCATCTCTGCGTGGCACTTCTTCAACTGGGAAACGTGGAACACATCACAAAAAAGAACTCCAGACAGTCCTTCAGGTGATACCAACTTGTAAGCAACTTCTCCCATACGCTCCAAAACTTTGTATGGTCCCACAAAACGTGGTGTTGACTTTCCCTTAACTCCAAAACGCTTAACTCCTCGAAGTGGGGACACTCGAAGATAAACTCTGTCTCCAACTTCGTAAACTATCTCCTTGCGTTTAGAATCCGCATAGCTCTTCTGCCTGGACTTGGCTACCTTGTGTCTATCACGAATTTGCTTAACCTTCTCTTCGGACTCTTTAATCAAATCTGGCCCAAACAACTAATGGTCTCCAACTTCACCCCACAACAACGATGTTCTGCACCTCGTTCCGTACAAGGCTTCGAAAGGGGCCATCTTCAAACTGGATTGATAACTGTTGTTGTAAGAGAACTCTGCATAAGGTAAATTGTCATCCCAACTAGATCCATAATCTAGCGCACAAGCTCTCAACATGTCCTCCAGAATCTGATTGACTCTTTCAGTCTGTCCATCTGTCTGTGGATGAAAGGTTCTACTTGTCGGTGTTCTGGGAACGGGGGTCCCCAGACTTGCCTGCCTGCGGCCTGCGGCGTGGCTCAAAAGGGGCCCAGAACGGCCCATCTTCATCAACCCAAGCTCAAGACCCTCGCGAGTGGCCAAGCCTCGCGGGGCGGACGACAAGGAGCTTCCTCAAGCACGGCCTCGTCAGGCTGGCTCACGAGGAGGCGGAGAGTTCAAGGCGGGGTACCTCGCGAGGTTCCCATGATGCAAGCCATGACGACCAAGGGCGCCAGCCGGGCGCCAGCCCGCGCAGTGTCCTTCTTTCCTCTTTGGTGCAAGGGGAGCAAGCGCAGGCAAGAGCATCAAGCAAAGGCATCCGTTTTGGTGCAACAAGACCAAGACCAGTCCAATGACAGGATGGAGGTCACCATGGAGCCCAAGTCGGTGTCACCACCAGAGCCTTTGACAGGCGAGGACCAACTTTAGTCAGGATAAGTGTACTAGATGTTCCCCTTCAAAATGGCCAATTGTTGGCGTCCTTCCCGCTCAATATTTGGGAAGAGGCCCAGGGCCTTTGCCTATAAATAGGACTAGCCACCCGCAGGGTGGAGGCATCTGGATAGGAATCTGGAGATAAGATAGGCATCTAGAATCAACCCCTCCAAAGGGACAACGCCATTACAAGAACAGACCCTCGCGAGGTTGTTCTTCCTTGTATTGTTCATCATCAGCCCAAGAGGCAATCCACCACGCCACACACTGGAGTAGGGTATTACACCACAATGGTGGCCTAAACCAGTATAAACCCTGTATCTCTTGCGTTGTGTTTCTCGTAGTTTAGATCTTAGCGATTCGGCGAGGGACAGGTAGGTAGAAGGCGAAACCTCCGCGCGCACCCCAGTGTTCGGACCTCAAGAGTCTGCCGAAACCCTAAATCCGACAGTACTGAACTCTAGCCTGGTACCCAAAATTTCGTGCAACTGATTCCAGAACTTTGAGGTAAACTGGGTTCCTCTATCTGATACAAGGGTCCTCGGAACTCCATGCAGACATACGATCCTGGTCATGTATATCTTTGCCAACTTCGCACAGGTATAAGTTGTCTTCACTGGGATGAAATGAGCTACCTTCACCAAACGATCGACTACAACCCATATCGAGTCATAGCCTGAATGAGTCCTGGGCAATCTCGTGATAAAATCCATGCCTAGCTTATCCCACTTCCATTCAGGTATCGGCAATGCCTGTAGCAACCCTGCTGGCTTCTGATGCTCGGCCTTTACTCTCTGACATACATCACAAACTGCTACATACTCTGCAATATCCTTCTTCATTCCGGTCCACCAGGAAGTGTCTTTCAAATCCAGATACATCTTGGTATTTCCTGGGTGAATCGAATACGGTGAATCATGGGCATCCTACAGAATCAACTTCCTAATCTCCGGGTCATTAGGCACATAAACGCGGTCCTCAAACCATAAGGTATCGTGCTCATCCTCACGAAATCCTTTAGCTTTTCCTTTGCTCATTTTCTCCTTTATCCCAGCAATCTCCTTGTTGGTCTTTTGAGCTTCTCTGATCTTATCCATCAAAGTAGACTGAACCTCCAATGCTGCTACATAGCCTCTCGGAACTATTTCCAAACATAGATCGCGCAGATCCTCGGCTAACTCCTTGGGTAACTCTCCGGTCATGAGTGTGTTGACATGACTCTTGCGGCTCAACGCATCCGCTACTACGTTAGCCTTTCCTGGGTGATAATGCAATCTCATATCATAATCCTTAGTGAGCTCCAACCATCTCCTTTGCCTGAGATTCAACTCCTTCTGTGTGAAGATGTACTTCAAACTCTTGTGATCCGTGTACACCTCACAATGGTTTCCGATGAGAAAATGTCTCCATGTCTTCAATGCATGCACTACGGCTGCTAACTCCAAATGGCTAAGTGATCCTACTCACATTGGACCCAGTGCTCAGGTAGTTTGGCCTATAGTAGGGCAAGAAATATTGAATGGTGATGTAGGCAGGGGTTTCATGAGGCTTAAGTTGTCGTGAGGCATACGAAACAACTCTTCCCTCCTGCATAAGCACTGCTCCAAGTCCTCGACGAGAAGCGTCACAATATACTTCATAATCCTTGCGCTGATCTGGCAGAATCAACACTGGTGATGTAACCAAACGTTTCTTCAACTCCTGGAAACTGGCCTCGCATTCCTTAGTCCATTTGAATTTGGTGTCCTTCTTCAACAACTCCGTCATGGGTTTTGCAATCTTCGAGAAATTCTCAATGAACCTCCGGTAGTATCCTATGAGTCCCAGAAAACTCCGGATCTCTCCAACCGATTTGGGTGCTTCCCAGTTTGTCACAGTGACAACTTTGGTGGGGTCTACTGCTATTCCTTCTCCGGATATAACATGTCCGAGGAATCCGACTTCCTTCAACCAAAACTCACACTTGCTGAATTTGGCATATAACTGATGTTCTATGAGCTTCCCAAGTACCAAACACAAATGCTCCTTATGCCCCTCTTCATTTTTCGAGTAGACCAGAATATCATCAATGAACACCACGACGAACTTATCCAAAAACTCCATAAACACTTTGTTCATCATGTTCATGAAATAGGTAGGTGCGTTAGTCAGACCAAATGACATAACGGTATACTCATATAGCCTGTACCTTGTGGTAAAAGTTGTCTTAGGTATATCCTGCTCTCGAATCTTCAGCTGGTGGTATCCTGATCGCAGATCGATCTTGGAAAATACCTTAGCTCCTTGCAATTGGTCAAACAAATCATTGATCATCGGCAGTGGGTACTTGTTCTTGACTGTCACTTCATTCAATCCCCGATAATCAACAACCATCCTCAATGATCCATCCTTCTTCTCCACTAGAAGCACTGGCGATCCCCAACGTGACGAACTTGGGCGAATATGGCCTTTATCCAGTAACTCCTTAATCTGCTTCTTAATTTCCTCCAAATCCTTTGCGGGCATCCTGTACGGTCTCTTAGATACTGGCCCTGTGCCTGGCAAAAGCTCAATCAAAAACTCAATGTCTCTATCTGGTGGCATGCCTGGCAACTCTTCTAGAAATACGTCAGGGAAATCCTTCACCACTGGTACTTCCTCCTGTACAACTCCTGATAAGGAATTCACTTGAGTCCTCCTCGGCTCATGCCAGGATACATACTTAATCCTTCTTCCTTCTGGGGTGGTAAGCAAAATCGACTTACTGGCGCAATCGATGTTTCCTCCATACATCGATAGCCAATCCATACCCAGAATCACATCCAAACCTTGCGACTTCAAAATTATTAGATCCGAGGGGAAAACATGCCTACTTATGGTCAATGGCATCTGAAAACATCCTTGACTTGCCATATACTCTGCTCCTGGTGAGCTAACTAACATAGGTGTTCTAAGAACCTTGGTGGGCAGTTTATACTTATCCACAAATCTCCTTGATATGTATGAATGCGATGCACCAGTATCAAAAAGAATGATAGCAGTAAATGACTTAACCAAAACCTTACCTATTACTGCATCTGGCTGGGCTTCAACCTCCTCCACGTTAACGTGGTTCACATGTCCCCTGTTGAAAAGGTTCGGCTTCTTCCCAGAGCTTCCATTGTCATTTCCATTCTTAGCTTCAGGACATTCATTGGCATAATGTCCAGTCTTCTAGCCCTGGTAGCAAGTGACTTCGCTCAGATCCTTCTTGGCTGGTGTTGATGGGCTGGTACGGTTCTGGCCGTTTCTTCCTCCATTACCATTCCCATTCTTGGGGCCATTATGGTTGTGCAAACTCCCTCCATTATGATTGTGACCTCCAAGGGTATGCTGAAAAGGTCCTCCCGAGTTCGGGGTAAAACGACGCTTCTGCTGAGCTCCAGAATTGTACTTCCCTTGTCCATACTTCCTCTTGCGGTTGTCAATCTGCTGCTACTTCCCTTCAATCATGAGAGCTCGGTCTACCAACTCCTAGTAGTTGTTGAAGGTTGCTACCATCAACTGCATGCTCAGCTCATCATTCAGTCCTTCCAGAAACTTCTCCTGCTTGGCTGCATCCGTAGCAACGTCATCTGGGGCATAACATGCTAGCTTACTAAAGTCATCCACATACTGGCCAACTGTACGTCCTCCTTGGCGCAAGTTGTGAAACTCATGCTTCTTCATGGTCATAGCTCCTGCTGAAACATGGGCAGTACAAAAAGCCTGCTGAAATTGATCCCATGTGACAGTGTTGATGGGGTAAGTGGTTGTGAAATTCTCCCACCATGATGTCGCGGGTCCATCAAGCTGGTGTGCGGCAAAATGCACTCTCTCTGCATCTGTGCATCCTGCAGTGGTCAGCTCCCTTCCAATCTTGCGGAGCCAATCATCTGCAACTATCGGCTCGGTGCTACTGGAGAACACCGGCGGATTAAGCCTCAAGAAACGGGCTAAGTGATCAACAGGTGGTGGTGGTGGTCGGTTGTTGTTGTTGTTGTTGTTCCCCTAATTCTGATTCTGGACTAGCATCTGCATCAATGCATTCTGCTGCTGGATCAACTGAGTGAGCTCCGGTGGGAAAGCAAATCCATTGTCACGTCTCGGAGGCATCTGAGGGTTTAGAAAGGATGAGAATATAGAATAGAAGGGATCTAGAGAGAAAACACTACCCATATGCACATGAGACAAACACAAACAATATCACTTCAATCAATTCAAACAAGGGCATACAACGGTCTAACTATCGTTACAAAAGTGCTCGGACTATACTATATACATGGGGGAATACTACTACTGATATGGTGGTCGACTAGAAAAATTGATCGATCGAACACTCCATGATATCTGCTCCAGCTTCACCAACAAAGTCATCATCGCTATCGTCAGGGTCCGAGTCAGTGTCGTCGATGATGATGTAGTTCTCCGGGCAAGTGGATTCGTCGTCTTCTCCTCCTGGCGCGGGGAATCCCATGAATACTTTTAGCTTCTTCTTCAGGTCATCAGTCTTCTCCACGAGTGTTGTCATTTCCTCCTCATATCCATCGCGTGTAGACTTGAGTTCTTCTTCCAGCTCCGTGATCCTGGGCATAGCCTTCTTCAGATCTATCATGCATGCGCGCATCTGGTTCTCCTGGCGTCGAATGTGCTGGCTTAACTCCTGGATGAATGCTGCAATGGATCTATCCTTCCTGGTGCTGATCATCTCCCATTGCTCATCTCGGTACCCACAAATCTGGTAGATAGTATCCTTGAGATCCTTGTGGTAAACTTCTCCAATGCGTCCCATGGTAATGTGGGCTGCCATGCTCTTTCCTAGACTCCAGGTTGGTGCATCAAAGGAAAACTCTATGGGCTCAGTGACTGGCATGAACGTCCTTCCTGGAACTTGAACTTGAATCATCCAACGTTCCTCTTCGGGTAAAGTGGCGATGTAGGTCCCGGTGAAGCTTGGTACTCCGATGTTCAGGTATCTAGTGACTTCCTTCAAGTGGTGTGCAAAAGGTGTATCTTCATCCGGTTGCACGAACTTGTTCCTTGCATCCGCCATCCTAAAGAGTAGAAAGGCAGAGGAGTCAGAAATGAGAAGAGAGTAGTGATCTAGGGCTTTAGCTTAGTGGTCGTGTCCTAAAGTCAGCGTGTGCTCTGATACCATCTTGTAGCGACCAGACCTCAAACAGTCTGATCTTTGTGCATCAGTGTCATCCCTGGATCGGTAGTGCTGACACGCATAGTACTTGAAGGATTTATAACAGAGTAGCAATCACACACTTATTACATCGAATGTCTCAAAAGAGAACTTATTACAATAAATATGGCTTAAGGCCTCTAAATACGATAATAGCGGAAGGCTTGGAAGATAAAGTGAGTCCATCAACTCCAACGGCATCAGTGAGTGAAAGATCATGACCTAAGGCACCTTACTCGTCGTCTGAAAAGTCTGCAACATGAACGTTGCAGCCCGAAAACGGGTCAGCACATGGAATATGCTGGCAATGTAACACATAGAGAGTAATGAACAGAATAATGCTATCACTACATGCATATATGGCTAATGGAAAGCTCTATGGTTACAGTTTTGCATAAAGCCAATTTTTCCCTACAACAAAGGAATAAATTTTATTTAACTATCATGGTGGTTGTTAAACATTGAGAAGGTTCACCCAACTCAATCCCAATTAAGCATCATCATTAAACCCAACAAATTAAATTAAATAACATGATGAGATTCACATGATAATCCAAGTACTAGATACTCAAAACGTCCATAACCGGGGACACGGCTAACCATGATTAGTTTGTACACTCTGCGGAGGTTTGCGCACTTTTCCCCATAAGACTCGATCTCCTCCATTGGATTTCTCGCACTACATGGTGTTTGAGAAACGGATGACCAAGACACAGTCTTTCAGAAGCATTAGCACCTTACGATGGGTAGACCATTACACCTACTTTCCCCTACATCTACTAGTCTATCACTGTAAGAGTTCACACGACTTAATCAACTATGCTAGAGCCCATGGTAGCTTGTGGTTGCACACGGAAGTTTCTAGCATGAAGAATCTCATGATCCCTTTGAGCCTGGGTGGCGGTCCATAAAAAACAGGCAGTCACTGGGTTCCCCAGGTGCCTCAATCCACCCAGATGTGTATTTAAGTTGCCACCTTAACTTGAACCATTAATTAACAATACGCACATCTGTCATGGATACACTCACCCAACCCACGTCTACTAGCATAGCATAGCGTTATAAGCAAACGTAGAAGTAACTCCCAAAGGTTTGATAATAAACAGGACAGTAGGTACTACCTCATCTACTTCCCAAAACCCACATATTAATCAGATCCTAACCATGCAATTGTTTGAGGATTGATCTAATGCAATAAAACTGGGTAGTAAAGAGGTATGATCAAAGTGTTACTTGCCTTGCTGATAATCCGTGAAACCTAGAGACTCAAAGTAGCAAGCGGCGCACTCCGGGTACTCTATCACAAACAAACAAGCATACAATAAGCACTCATCTAATGCATGGGTAAAACTCAAATAAAAGATCTAACCATAAAGTTCAACTTAAGAACTCCGGTTTGCAAAAAGAATCAAATCAAACGAAGCAACGAAACTCAAACAGCGAAAGAAACAAGCTTTGTTTACCTATCTGGACCTAAGTCAAATTTTACAGTAGCAAAAACTTGTTTGAGTTGGTTAAACGGAAAGAGGGTTTCGAGACGAAACTCTAGGCGCTTGAATCGCCTGATTCCGACAAGCGAGCGAAAAGTTATACTAGAACGAAAATCGGATCAGAAATCTCGATCGAAAATAATCGCGAAAAACCCGAGAAAAAGAAAAACTGACGAACACGATAACGAACGAACATCTGCAGCTAAACGGTGAAAACTGTTCGTTAAAACGAACGTACGTACGAACGTCCGCTAGATAACTAAACCAAGAAAAACCGACGAACCGAATCTAAAAAACGGATCTAGGGTCTTTAGAAGAAAACGGACGGTTTTATAAAAAACGGTGGCGGCTACCTCGGGTTCGGCGGGGTTCCGGCGAGGCGGCGGGGCGGCGGATCGGGCGGTGGACAGCGGCGTCGGCGGCGGCTAGGGTTAGGGCGCGGGTGGGCTGGCGGCGGCGGTGTGGGCTTTGGGGCAGGGGGGGCCCGGCTTATAAAGCCCCCCCCCCTGGGCGGAGTCCCGCTCGGGTACGGCCCGAAGTCGGTTCACTTTTTTTTAATAATTTCGACATGCAGAAAAAGAAAGAAAAGAAATACTAAACAGACTCCAAAAATCCCAAAATAAATTTTCCCCATCCTCAAAAATAAGCCGGACAAGATGAACATTTATTTGGGCCTAAAATGCAATTTTTAAAAACGCGTATTTTTCCTAATTCAAATAAAATAGCAATAAAATCCCAAAATAAAATCTTATTCGATTTTAATATTAAACCACCAATATTTCTTTATTTTGGGAAAGTCATTTTATTCCCTCTCTCTTATTGTTATAAAAGAAATATACGAAGATAAAATAATTAAAATCAAATGATCCTCTTTTCAAAATTTGAGAAACTCAAATATGAAAATAACGAAATCCCCAACTCTCTCCGTGGGTCCTTGAGTTGCGTAGAATTTCTAGGATCAAACCAAAATGCAATAAAATATGATATGCAATGATGATCTCATGTATAACATTCCAAATTGAAAATTTGGGATGTTACAGCCCAAGTGTTCAAGTCCATTTGAATTGATTCAAAACTCCAAATCAAAAGCGAATGCAAATGAAAGTCCGGAAAAAGAGAGAAGGCAAATCCAGGTTGTCACACAGAACCTGGTTATGTTCTGTCTAAATATTCAAAAGTGGTGTCAATTTCTTCAGTTAGCATATACGAGTTCAAAGCAACGCTATGAAGATCCTATGGCTGGGAGTCAATCTTGTGATCCAATGACTCCAGTCCATCGTTTAGAATTGTTATTGTCCTGTAGCCTTTCTCTGCCGGTAACAACTAGGCAGTAACTGTGTAAATTCAGTATGGAACCTATTAGTAAGACTATCATTGAGTGATCCCAAGAGCTCTGGCCATGAAATGAAATGAAATTCTGTCCTAGCTTATCTTGTTCTTACTTTCGTAGCTAGGGTTTCTACCTAAAAATTCCCCAACCATAGCGGGTGCTCCACATTGGGAGTAATTTCTGTTGTCGATCTCAGGCGGGATTTGACACAGCCATAGGCGTCAGCGGCTGGAATGGGAAAGGCGGATAAGGATAATAGCTGGCAGGAAGCAGCATCCCCGGTGACGGGCGATAGCTCGAACCGCCGGATCGGAGTTCCAAGGCGGCGCATATGGTGGCCTGCACGAGAAAGAGGGAAGGTGAGAGGGCATGTGGAGGGATGATAAGAAAAAAGAGGAGGCACCGTGCCACCACCATGATGACATGTCAGCTATCTGAAGTTAACTGGATAGCTATCTGAATTTAACTGAATCTCCAGGGCAGATTCAGTTATCTACGTACTGGTTCAGCCAATAGCAGATACAATCCAACGGCTAGGGAAGACAAGCATGAGATGAAGGGTCATGATGGATCACCGCTGCTTTACCAATTTACTGTTACTTTGGCTGCTCTGAATGTACTGCTCACCGTCTTCTACTTTTCACTGAGAGAGGACTAGCTTATAAGCGCCTGTGTGCACATGGTCGGACCATTCACCTTATATCCTCAACTACTGTAACCCTAAATTCCTCTAGCTATAGTAGAAATCCCCAATTCATAGACGGGTCTCCACCATTGGGAGTTTATCTTATCGCTGATTTGTGCTATCCTATTGGCTTATACTGACGATCCATGTCAGGATTTGACAATTGGTATCAGTAGCAAGCAGTCCTTGGCGGCACGGCGATGGAGAGGAGCCGGGCGGCGCAGACGATGGTAAACTATTGGCGTGCAAACAATTATCTGAGGTATGCTTGCTGGCAAGATCCATACTCTCGGAGGTAAAATCCCATGACCGAAGCCTGTTGGTGCACGAGGGGCGGCATGGAGCTCCGATGGCGGTAGGGATTCGAGATCCAACGAGGGTTCCAAGGCCGGCCCTTGGGTAAAATTCCAGTAGTCGCTCTCGATCCAGATGGTGAAGTCGAAGGGAGACGACAAGGCAGACGCCATGGAAGTGGCGGCGCTTAAGATCGATGTCAAACAATTGGGTGAGAAAGTCGGCCACATCCACACCGAGGTCGAGGGTATACACACGGAGGTGATCGGCCTCAAGTCGCAGCTGACACATATGGAGGACCTGCTCACCCTGATGGCCAAACAGCTAAAAGCGCCCCCAAGAACGGAGATGACTGAAGCAGAGGGCAGCACAGCACGACACCAGCAGCAACAACGCTCCCATCCCCAAGAACCTCCCCAAATACTGCCACAACCACGACCTCCCCAAACTCCACTTCAGGTGAATTTGCAACAGGGCGAAGTGGGTACTGTCACAGCCAGTCAATCACCACTCCTCGACCGTGGTGTGCCCGTTTGGTGGCGTCGGGGTAACGAAGCTCTGTTTAACCAGCCATTTTAGTCTACGGGACATGCAGAAGTAGGCACTCACTACGCCCAAATGGTTTAGTTCAAACAGTACCCCTACATCGATACTGCAGGGCTAACACAATACCCGGGAATGCAAGAACCAACAGGCATGTGGAACTACCAGCCCCAGCAAATGTAACAGATTCAAAGACCCCCGCCTCAACCACCTTACAGTCACTACAATCCTGACCAATATCAACAGGAGTACTACCATCACTACCCACCAGAGCATCCGCAACCCCACTATCAGCAAGAACCATAGCATATTCCTGCTCCTTTCAATGCAGCAACTCCAGGACAGCACATGCGACCATATGGGTACGGCACTCCTCGATACACACCAGGATTTGAATATGGTAGAGGCCAAGACAGAGATGCCCAATTCTACAGGTCAATTGCAGGAGCACCCAAATTCGAATTTCCCAAGTTTGATGGCTCTAACCCAATGGAGTGGATCAGAACAACCAAGAAGTTCTTCTCTATGGTCATGTGCCAGAGGAGGCAAAATGTGATTACGCACAAATGTATTTAACTGGAAAGGTTGATACTTGGCTCAGGAATTCTGGAGTGTTAGAAGAGCACTTGACTTCGGAAAACTTCTGCAATGCATTGCTCAAGCGATTTTCAGGGGACAGCTCCTATGAAGTACTAGAAAACTTTCAGTCAATCAAACAGGGACAGAGCTCTGTAGCTAAATACACAGACAAATTTGAGGAGAAGATGGTCTCCTACAAAAGAGGAAATCCAGGAGTTCATGACAGCTACTATGTGAAGTGTTATATTAATGGCCTTCAACCAGAAATCAAGCACTTCCTAAAACCATTTAAGCCCTCAACACTCTATGCCGTTGTTGAGACAGCAAGAGACATGGAGTTGGGAGTACAAGCACAACTCTCACAAAAGAAAAGCACCCAACCCAGCAGATACCAGAAGAGCTACAACGCTACTCCACCTCCTCCAAGACCCATATAGGCTGACAGTAACAACACGAGAAAGGAAGGGGAACTCAAAAACAATGTCAGAACAGAAAAACAGTATAGAGAGTTGGGTACTTGCAGGTATTGTGGAGGCAAATGGTTCTTCGGACATAAATGCGCCCAATATAAAATGCTCAACCTGATGGCCATGGAGGAAAATGCAGATCAGGAACAATCAAATGAAGATCCCCTACAAGAACATGAGCATGCGGATGAAAATCCAGCTCCTGCAACCACCCCTACGAAGGAAGAATAGTGCATGCAAATATCCTTACAAGCACTAAGTAAGAAACCTCCTGCGAAGACTTCCATACTACAAGTCAGCCTAGGAGGCAAGTGTGGCATAGCCTTAGTGGACTTTGGGAGTTCCCAGTCATTTGTTGACATGAACTTTATAGTCAAAACATCTTGCCCAACTATACATAACCCCCTAGAAACAGTTGTAGTAGCAGGAGGGGGCACTCTTCAAACAGGCTCTCACACTGTGGACACACCATATACAATCCAAGGCCACAAATTCAACAACTCCTTTAGTGTACTTCCCCTCAAAGGTTTTGACATCATTATGGGATGTGATTGGTTGGAGAAACACAGTCCAATAACAATGGACTTCATCACCAAAAAAATGCAAGTAATTCTGGACGGCAGGACTAAAGTCACGCTGAAAGACAACAACAGAAAAGGGACTGTGGCACTCATTTCCCTCAACAGAATGGAAAAACTATCAGCTACTGGAGTTTTCAGTTACTGCCTCTTCCCACTGTCCCCTAACAAGCAACAGGCAGAATAGCCCTGTGCTGAGATAGAGGATTTATTGCATGAGTACAAGGATGTGTTTGCTGAGCCTAAACAAATGCCTCCAGTGAGAGATTGTGACCATGCTATACCCCTCAAGGAGGGCTCTGAATCTCCAATGGCCAGGCCCTACAGAGTTCCTCACATGCAGAAAACAGAAATGGAGAAGAAAATAAAAGAGTTGCTAGATGCTTCCATCATCAGACCTACTAAGAGCCCCTATGCTGCCCAAGCCATATTAGTAAAGGAAAAGGATGGAACATGGAGGCTATGTATTGACTATAGAAAGCTCAACACACAAATAGTCAAGAACAAGTTTCCCATACCTGTTATTGAGGATCTGTTTGATGAACTCCAAGGAGCAAAATGTTTCACAAAACTTGATTTACGAGCAGGCTACCACCAAGTGTGAATGAAGAAAGATGACATACACAAGACGGCTTTCAGAACATATTTCGGCCATTATGAATTCTTGATCATGCCTTTTGTCTTGACAAATGCATCAACCACTTTCCAATCCCTAATGAACAAAGTGTTTGCAAGATATCTCAGGAAATACATCTTTGTGTTCTTTGACGATATCTTGATTTTTAGCAAGACACTAACTGAACACTTGGTCCATCTCTAGCATGTGTTACACACATTGAGACAGGAGCAACTATTTGCCAAAAGGAGCAAGTGCATATTTGTTGCACCCCAAGTGGAGTACCTTGGCCATATAATCTCTGGAGAAGGAGTGCAAACAGACCCTCAAAAGATCAAGGCAGTGGCAAATTGGCCCATTCCAAAAAACACAACACAGTTGAGGAGTTTTCTGGGATTGACAGGATACTACAGGAGGTTTGTGCAGCACTATGGTTTAATTTGCAGGCCTCTCCATGACATGCTTCGAAAAGATGTCTTTCGATGGATTGGTCTGCAAACCAATGCATTCAACAAACTCCAGCAAAGCCTCACCTCGGCACCAGTACTAGCCCTACCCAACTTCTCCCACCCTTTCCAGCTAGAAACTCATGCTAGTGGGACAGGCCTAGGGGTTGTTCTTATGCAACAGGGCAGACCCCTGGCATATTTCAGCAAAACACTTGGGCCCAAATCTACGGCCATGTCAACTTATGAGAAAGAGGCACCGGCAATTTTAGAAGCACTGAAGAAATGGAGACATTACCTTATTGGCAATGAGCTCCTTATCAAAACTGACCAAAAGAGCTTGAAATTCATGGCGAATCAGAAGGTTTCTGAAGGAATACAACAAAAACTGTTGTTGAAACTGCTAGAGTACAATTACAAAATAGAATACAAAGAGGGAGCTGACAACAAAGTAGTAGATGCATTGAGCAGAAAGGACAACATACTCATGGGTACTAGCATAATCACACCTGCTTGAATTGACTATGTAGAGCAAAGTTATCAGTAGGACACACACTGTCAATAACTTATCATCTCTCCTAACTCCGAGAAGCATTATACTGTCACTGCCAGAATCATCAAATACAAAGTCAAGATCCATATTTGGAATGACCAAGAACTGAGACACCATCTCATTGAATCCTTGCATGCATCTGCTATCGGGGGACACTCAGGCATGGTGTCCAATTATCAAAGGATAAAAAGATTATTCCATTGGCCTGGGCTCAAGAAAGATGTAGAGAAGTTCATCTCAGAGTGCCCTGTGTGCCAAAGAGCCAAATTCAAACATTGTCACTACCCTGGACTTCTGAATCCCCTCCCCTTACCTGATATTGCATGGACTCACCTCACCATGGATTTCATCGAAGGTCTGCCCAAATCCAATGGCAAGGAAGTGATCCTTGTGGCCGTTGACAGATTTACAAAGTATGCTCACTTTATTCCACTACCCCACCCTTATACAGTGCACATTGTGGCTCAAGCCTTCCTGGAAAATGTTTTCAAGCTCCATGGCCCACCAGAAAGCATTGTGACAAACAGAGATCAAATCTTTACAAGTAACATGTGGCAAGGAATTTTCAATGCTATGAAAGTCAAGCTCAAACTCAGTACGGCCTATCATCCACAAAGTGACGGGCAATCAGAAAGGGTCAATCGGTGTCTAGAATCCTACTTGAGGTGCATGACTTTTAAAGAACCAAAGAAGTGGTGCTCATGGTTGCCACTTGCCGAGTGGTGGTATAACACCACTTATCACACAACAACTAAATTTACACCCTTCCAAGCTCTGTACTGCTACCCCCCACCTATGATCAGTGAGATAGTTGTTCCTGGACCTACAGATGCTGACGCCCAAGACTTTCTGAAAGAAAAACAACACATGGTCTCTGCTCTCAAAGAACACTTGGCACAAACTCAAGCCAGAATGAAGAAATACGCTGACAAGAAACGCCTAGAAAGAACATTTGAAGTGGGGAACATGGTCTACTTACGGATGCAACCCTGCCGCATGGCTGCATTCGGTCTTCGACAAGCCATGAAGCTCACGACCAAATTCTATGGGCCTTACAGAATTTTACTGAAGATCGGCCATGTAGCATACAAGCTCCAACTCCCAGATCATATTGGCATTTATCCGGTCTTCCACATCAGCCAGCTGAAGAAACACCTCGGAGCACATGTTGTCCCTAGCAAAGATCTACAACTAGTTGACAGTACGGGCAAGATTAAAACTGAACACTGGCAGTTTTGGAAACCCGTTCGCTGCCACGCAACGGCGTCCTTGTCACCCAATGGCTGATTGATTGGGAGAATCTCAAACCATAAGAAGCTACATGGGAAGACGCCACCTTCATCAAGCAAGTGTTCCCAGCCTTCTTCGCTAGCACGCTCAAAAGTTGGTTCCCGGAGAAATATACTTGAGGACAAGTATAGTTTTCAGGGGGGGGGGCAATGTCAGCTATCTGAAGTTAATTGAATCTCCAGGGCAGATTCGGTTATTTGCATATTGGTTCAGCCAATAGCAGAGACAATCCAACGGCTAGGGAAGACAAGCACGAGATGAAGGGTCACGATGGATCAATCGCTGCTTTACCAATTTACTGTTACTTTGGCTGCTCTGAATGTACTGCTCACCGTCTTCTACTTTTCACCGAGAGAGGGCCAGCTTATAAGTGCCTGCGTGCGCGTGTTCGGACCATTCACCTTGTATCCACAACTACTATAACCCTAAATTCCTCTAGCTACAGTAGAAGTCCCCAATTCATAGATGGGTCTCCGCCATCGGGAGTTTATCTTATCTCTGATTTGTGCTATCCTGTTGGCTTATAGTGACGATCCATGTCGGGATTTGACACGACAGGAATCGAGCGCCCTCCTGGAACTGATTCTACCCTCGCCGTCGGGCGTGGTGATGAGGAGAAACCTGTCGGCGAGCAGCTCATCTCTCCCTCTCTGTGAGGATGACGGGGAAAAGGAATGCCGTAGCAGGGGAGTGGATAAGGCGAGACTGTTGACTTGTCATGAATGTGCATTTGTTCAGACTCGTCCTAGACCAAACGACCGGAAAACGTGACTTGGCAACCAGATGTGCTTCAAGATCCACACAAATGATCTGACGGCAACCGACACGTTCGGCCCAAATCCTAAAATCCTGATGCGTGGCACTTGTATCATTATCATTTGGGCAAGGCTGGGACGCTGCTCGACAGAAAGAAGAGGAAAGCTGGCGTTTGCACATTGAGAGTCGGGGAGCAAACGGGAAAAAAATCTGACATGGCAACCCAGCAAAAGCATCAAGATCTATGCGATCAATCAGACGGCCGGAACACACCGGCACTTCATTCATTCTGTAACAAAGCAAGATTTCATAACAAGACAAGACAAATTTCAGTAACGAGGATCAGCATCGCCCTCACCATCACCATCCTGAGACAGTGATGCCTCGCCCCGCTCCCACGCTCCTGCGGCGCACCGCTCCGGCGCCCGTGGCCACCACAGCCGCCGACCAGCTCCTCCCTCCGCCGTGCAGCCCCTCCCCGACCTCGCCTCGCTTCCCTCCGGGGTTCCTCTTGCCGCTGTTCGCGCAGTCAGATCTGGTGGCTTCCCTTTTCCCACAGCTGGCGGGGATCTCCACGGATCTGCGCGTTCGGGTCGCCGCTCCGCCATCCGTGGCCCGCGTGGCCGTCCCTGATGTGCCTACGCTGTCCCCCAAGGTCCGCTTTGCCGCCTATGATGCTCTGCTGGAAGGCACTCCTCCACCCCCCATCCATGGCGCGCATCGGCCATGCCTCAAATCGGCTTCAGCTTCAGTCTTCAAGCCTCCGGGTGGACACGCGCAGCGCGATGCCAATTCGAGCCCTACACATCCCGCCGTGGATCCAAGACGGAGCTCCCCCGCTGTTGACAGCCAAGACGCTGGATGGATCCTCGTCCGACCGCCTTATTGGTGGAGGAAGGCCGCTCCAACCACCAGCATTCGCGTCGCATGTCTGCGTCTTCATTTTCCCTCCCGAGGCAGAGGGATTTCGTCAAGCACAAGGATCGCTCTTGCCACTGCTGCCTGCTCAAGGGACACTGCAAGGCCAATTGCCGGAACCCGTTCACCTGTCTACGCTGTCGGCATATCGGGCACCGGGCTCGGGGCTGCACAAATCCTCCATCGCCATCCTCGGTGCCTCGCTCTGCATCTTCATTAGATGGCCAGACCCGTCCTCGCGTCACACAGGAGCAGGCGCCGCGCCGTCGCAACAACAATGTTCAACATCAACGCGATGATGACCGTGACCAGGAGGTTCGGGTCAGGGAGGGCCGGCGCGGCCGTGAAGGTGACCGACGCTCCTCCTCTTCGAAGGACCGACTCATCGGCAACCGTTTGTGCACTTCAGAGCATCATGCCATCCAAGGGCACGAAGACGCTTGCGGACGAGGCAGCCGTGGTGGCGTGCCTGCTTCTCATGATGCGAGGAAGGTTGCTTCTGCTCAGGTTCAGGGGCTTTCATGCGGTGTTATTTCCTCGGCATCCGATCGCAGGGTCCGCCATGCCAAGTCGCGCGACGATGGATGCCAGGAGGTCCGCAAGGAGGGCCGCCCGCCCCCAGCATCCCCTCGCACCACCTCAGAAGACATTATCGAGATCCACCCAACGTCTCTGCCTCCTGGGTGGCCTCACCTGGTCGCGCCTTGCTTTGGTGCCAAGGACTTCCACTCTGCATCCTTGACGAGGTTGCCTCGACCAGCTCCTCCGCCTGTATCACGTTGTCAGTTCCAAGAAGATCAGGATGAGCCTGCAACCCCTGTGACTTCTCCAACTAGAGATATCATCGTGATGCCCAACTCTTCGCCCAGCTGCCCGACGTCTACCCCGATCTTTGTTCCGCGGACGCCCACCTCCTCCCCATAGAGGACGCCTATTGCCAGGAGAAAGGCGTCTTGCTTTGGGTCCCAGGTGCTGCCCTCTGCCATCATCAACTACGAGCCGGCCACAGCCTCCCCTGACCCCTGCCGAGCTCAAGACGCAGCGACACCAGTGTACGTATCGCCGGCTAGTGGTCACAACAGCGCCACGGCTCGCTCGCCCTTGTTCGTGCCTCTCCGGCCGGCCCTCCTGCCTGCACCAAGCTCAACCCCGCCACGTCGACCTGCTGCTCGTCGCAAAACTCTGGCAGGCATCACCAGCTTCAACCTTGGATGGCGCAGCCCACGTCTGCGGGAGAAGATGCGAGATGTGCCAATCGCACAGCTTGCTGAGAGGCTGCTATGTCAACGTCTTGGCATTGTTGCTGAAGGGGAGCAACTCACTGAAGCGGCCATCAGCAAATTCGTGTCATTATTCCATGGGAGGTTGCCAGACATCACCATTGCGGCCCTGCGTGCACTCTTCCATCTAGACTGTGACCTGCTGACGGCGGTTGAGGATGCACTGGTTCAACACGGTGGTGAGGATGGTCCAGAGCTGCAGATGCAAGGAAATGAAGACGTTGCAGCGTCGACGGCGACATAGCAATGCTTGTGTTCCTGCGTGTTCACGTTGCTGTAGTTTGGTTATCCATGTTAGAATCAACTATCTACCACCTGCTGGGTTCGCCTGCTTGCAGTCGGCCTGATGTATTGTTGTTAATTTTGATCCGGGCAAGGTCCCTGATGCTAGTTTGTGCCCCAGGAGGCTGTAACTTTGCTGATGTATGGATGGTTTCCAATGAGTAATCACAATCCGAGCATCCTAAACTGGAATGTGCGAGGACTGAATTGCCCCAACCGTCGTGCAACCATTAGAGAAACAATTGCTGCCACACCCTGTCACATTATTTGCATCCAAGAATCGAAGATGGCTGATATTGATCAATTTGTGGTGTCTTCACTGGGTGGTCTGCTTCACGGGAGCTTCGCCCATCGTCCTGCTTCTGGTACTGTGGAGGGATCCTAATCCTGTGGGATGATGATGTTGTCAAGCTTGCCAACATTCATTTTGGCCAATTCACTTTGTCTGCCGATGTTCAGCTTGCTAATTCGTACGTTATGTTCAAGCTAACTACAGTTTACGGCCCAACTAGGAGCAACCTCAAGGATATTTTCTTTCAGGAGCTCATTAGCGAGAAGCCTAACGCTGGGTGTATGTGGCTGGTTCTTGGGGGCTTCAATCAAATTTATCATGCCAGAGATAAAAACCGCGCGAATGCTAATCGTAGCCGCATCGTTCGCTTTCGCAACACCCTCAATGCTTGCGAACTTAAGGAGATCCATCTACAAAACAGAAAGTTCACTTGGAGCAATGAGCAGAGCGACCCAACTTTGAGTAAACTTGATTCTTTCTTCTGCAATGAGGAATGGGACGTTGAGTTTGGGCATTACATTCTCCATGCTCTTGCTTCATCCCTCTCTGATCACTGCCCGCTACTCCTTGCCAATGACAAAGGGCCTCGTAGAACTAAATCCTTCCGCTTCAAGAACTTTTGGATCAACATGCCAGGCTTCATGGCCACTGTCCAGCAAGCATGGAATGAAGAGACAACCCATGTCGAACCGTATCAACTCCTCTTCCACAAGCTCAAGAAAACTAGCCAAAGGCTTCGTGCTTGGAGTAAAACCCTTTTCTCTCATGCCAAGGTGCAACTCCATATGGCCTTGGAGATTATCCTACGTTTGGATATTGCCCAAGAAAATAGAACTCTCAGCCAGGATGAGAGAGAGCTTAGAAAGAGGCTTAAAAGGAAGGTAGTGAGTTTGGCCGTGCTTGAGAAGGCTCGCAAAAGGCAAAGTTCTAGGATTACCAATCTCAAAGAGGGAGACGCCAACACGAGATATTTTCACCTCCGCATTAATCGTCGCCGAAGAAAGAACTTCATCCACCGCCTCAAGCATAACAATGGATGGGTCACTGACCATGACAACAAAAAAGCTATCATCCAGAACCATTTCATTAAGGCCACAAGAAAGGGAGTGCCTAGAGACAAGGACTTCAACTGGAATAATATTCCCGTTCCGGAGGCTGATCTCACTAACCTCGGGGATAATTTCACGGAGGAGGAGGTCAAGTGTGCGATCATGGATTTACCCTCTGACAAAGCCCCCGGCCCAGATGGCTTCACGGGTGTTTTTTTCAAGACATGTTGGGACGTTATTAAGCCGGAGATTATGCTTGTTGTGAATAACTTCTCCAACCTCCATGTGGCCAACTTTCATTGGCTCAACTCGGCGAACATCACGCTCATTCCAAAAAAAGATGGGGCGGAGGACATCTCAGATTTTAGGCCCATAAGTCTCATCCATGCCATTGCCAAGATCATTGCCAAAATGATGGCCAACCGCCTTGCCCCGCACATGTCAAACCTTGTCTCCAACGCCCAAAGCGCCTTTATCAAGAAACGAAGCATCCACGATAATTTCATGTACGTGCGCAACTTGGCGAGGCGCTTCCATCGGAATAAGTCTCTAATGCTACTTTTCAAGCTCGATATCAAGAAGGCTTTTGACACGGTGAGATGGGATTTTTTGATGGATCTTTTGAGACATCATGGCTTTCCGAGCCGCTTTCGAGGCTGGGTGTCAGCCCTTCTGTCCTCAGCATCATCGAGAGTGTTGATCAATGGAGTCATCGGGGATCCTATCAAGCATGGCCGGGGCCTGAGGCAAGGAGACCCCCTCTCACCGCTTCTCTTCGTCCTTGCCATCGACCCACTTCACCACATCCTTGCTAAAGCGACGAGTCAAGGCCAGCTGCACCCTATTCTAGCCAGGACCGAAACCCTTCGTGCGTCTCTATATGCGGATGATGCTGCCATCTTCGTGAAGCCAATAAAAGAAGACATTCAGTTCTTAGCATCCACCCTTGCTAATTTTGGTGAGGTCACCGGTCTAGTCACTAACTGTGCCAAGAGCCATGTGGCACCCATTCGCTGCGATGATGTTGCCCTCGATGATATCCTCATGTCCTTCCCTGCCATCCAAACTACCTTCCCCGTGAGATACCTTGGGCTGCCCCTATCGGTCAGGAGACTTCGGAGAATCCACTTTCAACATTTGCAAGACAAGGTGGCTGGAAAACTCACTCCTTGGCTTGGCAGACATGTTGCGTCGCCGGGTCGCATTGTTCTTGTCAAGGCGGTCCTCACTGCTATAGCAATCTACCACCTCACTCCTCTGGATCTGCCAGTCGAGGTCATCAAGGCAATTGACAGTATTAGACGCGCTTATCTTTGGGCGGGATGTGAAAAGGTCACCGGCGGGAAATGCAAAATTAATTGGGAGACGATGTGCAAGCCCAAGTTATATGGTGGATTGGGCGTCCTCAACTTGCAAAAGTTTGCTACCGCTCTCCGCTTGCGATGGCTTTGGTTTGAGTGGGCTGACCCCACTAAACCTTGGATTGGCATGGGCATGCCATGCACTGACGATGATAGAAATCTTTTTGCGGCTGCCACTCGTGTTACCATTGGTGATGGTCATCGGGCCACCTTCTGGGAATCACCTTGGGTGGACGGTATTCACCCCAAGGATATTGCTCCAAAGATCTTTGATCTCTCCAGGAAGAAAAGAAGCTCCATTCGCTCGAGTCTCACAGACAACACTTGGGTCCGCAACATTGATACCTCTCAGGGCCTCACTTTTGAACATATTGAGCAATTCGCCACCCTTTGGGAGAAGCTCTCCAATGTCATTCTAACCCCTGGAGTTGACGATGCAATTTTTTGGAAGTTCACTAAAGATGGGGTATACTCCGCGTCTTCTGCATACAATGCTCAGTTTGAGGGTCACACCGCCTCTGCCATGATCACTACCGTTTGGAAAGCTTGGGCCCCCCCCAAAGTGCAAATTTTTCGCTTGGTTGATTATTCATAATAGAGTGTGGACCGCCGATAGATTGCAGCGTCGGGGATGGCCGAATTGCAACCTTTGCCCTCTTTGCAAGCAGGTTCAGGAGACCGCGGCTCACCTCCTCTTTCAGTGTCGGTTCACAGTGAGAGCGTGGACGAAGATCAAGACTTGGCTTGGCCTCCACGACATTGATCCGTCAGATTGGAGACTCGTGCCCTCGGTGGAAGTTTGTTGGGACATGGTTGCTCACAAAAGGGGCCACTCACGCATGGTTCGTAGCACTTTGATGATGCTTGTTGCATGGGAAATTTGAAACGAACGCAACACAAGGGTTTTCCGCAACACCGCCGCCCCTACTACCGTTGTCATTACCAAGATTAAAGATAAGGCCTCTATTTGTGCTCGTGCGGGTGCGAAGTATTTGTGTAATATTATGCCGCGAGAGTGATCTATACTCTCCCGCTTGGCAGAACTATGTCTAATCTTCTTCTTAATTAATGAAAATGGCAAATCTTTTGCCTTGTTTCAAAAAAAAAATTCAGTAACATCCAATTCTGTAAAGTCGCAAAGAATTTTGCTAACTGCATTTCCCAGTTTCCACTTTGTTTTAACCAAGTGCGTGCCTACCTGATTCTTCAGCCAACAGGATCAAATGGCCACCTACTAACATCGCCAGCATAACATATTGGGTGACAAACAAGGAAAAAGGCTACAAGGCTACTTATACACAATCATGTGGTCTGCGGCAAAAGAACATGATGTACAAAACTATACACGAATCCAGGATTAGGATCTTCCTGTGCGTTGTGGCTGCTGCCGCTGCTGCTTCATGCTGGCTCTCCTTGCGACATCCCATGGCTTGTGAGGCACACAGACACCTTGCTGTGATGCAAAAAATGACTCATAGCCCGGGGAGTCGAAAGCAAAACCAGTGTGCTTGGAGTTCTCTCGGGGGAGCATGGAAATTGCATAGCTTCTTGCTTCTTCGGGGCTCAAATGGCTCCTCTCTGGAAGACGTATCATGCTGTATTCATGGGGGTCATCCTTGTGCATCTCTTGAATAACTTGGTAGTCATAGGGGAATAGCCATCGCTGAAGCCTGGAAAACCGACAGAGTATCAGAGACAGCACACGGTTGATTCAGTATTGTAAACTGAAAGGAATCAAATATAATTGTGCAAAAGGAAAAGGTGGTATCTTACGATAGATATAGGAAGTCACCAAAGAGAGCGATGACCGGAACAAGAATTAGTGTCAGGTAGAAGAAAAAGGTACTCATCAGAACATAAATCACAAAGTATACATTTTCCTGCAGAAGGAACACACCATGATGTTATGCATTTGTAGAAAGAAATGATTATTTGGCCCTAATGGTCATCAGCAGAGAGATAGATTAGTGCATAATTCACCAACCTGTCTGTCAAATGATGTCATTATGGCAGAGTATATAAAGATAAACAGAAACCAGGCCGCTATACTGCCGGCTACACTAAAATAATGCCATCTCGTAATAGAGTTGCATGACATGAGGAGGCGGAGGTTCACAGTAACCACAACACAAGTAAAGGCCATTGTGCTAACATCCCATTGACCAAGAATCTTGCCAGATGAGCCATGACCATGCTGACTTGCAGCTGCAGTGAAGTAATAAAACACTATTGACTGGTAGAAAGCAAAGAAACCCCACACCGCTATCACTTTCCACTTGAAGAATGTATTCCTAATTCCTTCCTGGTAAAGTTGTGGGTATTTCTTTGATAGAGATGCACTCACATCCTGAAAGGGTTCGATTACGTGAATGCCGCAAACAGCATCATTCAAGAAATTAATGTAAAATGAATACAGGCAGCTATACCTTATCAAATAATCCAACCATAATTACGGGTAGCGCTGTGAAAATGACATTATACAGCGACTGGAACCAATCATCATAAAACCGCTGACCAGAAAAGCCAGTTTGGAAAGTGAACCAGAACTGAGTTAGCGTAAATGTCAGATTCTTGTAGAAGAAGTATGTGATAACCTGAAACAGCAAGTGACCACATTAAGTTTCGTAAACTATAGATATATGGAAAGCTACAACTAACGAAACCATAAGCATACCTTGCACAATCTCAAGTATGACCACCGTCCATGTACAAGAAGTAAATCAGTAAGATAACGAAATTGAGCGATGGCAAAATCACTAGCCATAACTGCTTGCATTCCTTCTTGTCCACTAATGCCAATCCCAACATGAGCGGCTTGAATCATGCTTACATCATTAGCACCATCGCCAATGCTGAGAGTTATCTTACGAGCACCCTTCCTAACTAAGCTAGTAACCTACAAAATATGTGCGTCAACATTGGTATTTTGGCATCATTTTGACCAAACAGGTTACGCAAGGAAAAAAACGCACAAACCAGAGACTTTGATATTACTTGGAATGGGTAACGACTAAGTAAGCACATATAAGACATATCAACAGAACAGAATTGGTTTCTGAGATCAAAACTGGAATAGCAAATGCAACTAATGTACACTGATTAATAACGAATCACATGCACAAACTCTTATTGTGAAGGTACAATATTGGTTATTGCCTTTGCAATGTAATAATCTCCCCATATGAGTCCTGGGCTAAAAAACTCACATATCCACAAATCAAGGATGGCATGCTATTACTACTTCCCTGGGTAAAACGCAAGGCATGCATAAACACTAACAGCAAGAAATGAAATTTACCTGTGCCTTTTGCAGTGGAGAAACTCGACAACATACAACTGAGTGACAAATTAAACTCAAACCAAGAAGATTCACACGCAGAGCTGGGTCTAGAGCATACATCAAGCATCTTCCATCAATAATGAAAGCCAACTTTCGCTCCGGTGTGCTACTTAGAGAACGGTGGGCTTCCTCGAGGTAACTTCTTAGACTCTGTTTTACCGACTCTTTGATAACTCGCGCAATTTCCACAGGGTCACCCTGAAAATGGCCGGAACATTATATATGGAAAGGAAGGTCCATAACAAAGATTACGCCACAAGTCAAAAAGTTGGTTTAATACAATCAGATACAATTATATTGCTGATTATGCTTTAACCAAAGTACAAAGAACAAAAAAGGCGTACCAAGGCGCATATAAACATGGCAGAGAGGCTAAAGCAACACAACCCACATAAGAGGTAAGACAATAAAAAATATTTATGCTGTTATCTACTTCCTCCGTCCCATAATATAAGACATTATTACATCCAATATGTGAGCATACTGGATGTAATAAGATCTTATATTATGGGACAGAGGGAGTATATAAGAATAAAGACTAAATCTCAGCCAAAATAAATCCCTTAATACCCCCACCAATCAAAATACTAAGGAAAATGTGAGTTCTACTCGCAAGAACCCAGTTGAGATATTCCCTGATCTAAATGATACTCCCTCAATAAGTGTCATTGATTTAGTACAACTTTGTACGAAATCAGCGACACTTATTTTGGGACGGACAGAATATGATTTTAGCAGTCTTCACTCGTATATCCATTTAAATCCTATAGAAGATAATACACCCTCTGTTCCTAAATATAATACGTTTATGCACTTCAATTTCAACTGCCAAAACGTCTTATATTTAGAAACAGAGGTAGTGTGTGTTAAGGCTTGATTGCCTCTATGACAGAATATCATTTCACAGTGCAATTCTATATGATTATCTTACCCTTTCCTCAGCCTCTCTAATTGTGTCTGTCTCTGAACTGATGATGAACTGTTTCGTGTCGTTGTTCACCAGGCTGCATGCTGCGGAGCAAATAAATAACCAACTGAAAAACTTCAGCAGCTTCTCCATATCAGGTGTGTGT